>NW_024423344.1:55089361-55161582 GCF_017311325.1 Ursus maritimus | reverse complement strand
CCCTCTGTGCACCTCATTAGCACCAATGAACATCACTGCATGACCATAACTCATGTTAATATTTGTTGATATGACCTTGAGCCATCATGAAAAAGCATATCATGTTTAATTTATTCTACTAAGGCAGGCCGAACTGTCTCTACTTTTAAAAAATGTCATTAAATTTTTCACCTGGTATTTTTTTCAAATTTTTAGCACATCAAAAGAAAAAAAAAATCAGTCATCTATAAAAATTACTTTTGCAGAGCATTTCATTTTGTCATAATCTCAGGTAAGTAGTATATTTGATTCTTTCATCAGGCACACAGAAAACACGTCTCCTCAACACTGTGATGAGACACAATTGCCCACTACATATTTCTTGAATTGTATGCTTGATTAAGTTTTAAGATCTGCACTAAACAGTTAATACACCCATCTAATCAACTTACTGCCGTTTTTAGTGGCCATGGTAATGACAATGCCTGAAGACTCTCCATAGTGAGTTCAAATATGAATTTCACCTTTCTCCTAGATGAGATCTATTAACAAGGAGCAGAAATATACTCCTTAATATGTCCATTGAATAGGAATAATGTTCTTCATTACTCCTCAATATTCTTATGTATTTCATTGATAGCAAGGACCCACATATTTGAGTTCTCTTAATGAATGCATACGCAGTCGATATTTTGCTTAAATATCTACCATTATTTGCAATTTCCCCCCAATACAACCCCAATAAGTAGCATACACTCATTGTCATGGTGCAAGGCTTATACATTCTATATCTTTTATGAAATGGTTACATTTTGTAGTCGTACCACATTCTAATTCTCAAGAGATTTTTTTTTGGCATATATTTTATTTAACAATTTTATTTCATTTTATAGAAATAACTTTTGTTGTGTATAGGGTCATTTGTAAGTGTCATAGTTTACTACCCACTGAACACCTATCTGTGACCGTGGATTTTTATTCATTTCTGGTACTTCAAAAACAATGTACAAAAGACAGTAAGATTAATAGTAAGTTCAAGAAATAATTTAACTAGAAACAGATCTGGGAGAGCTTTCGGTAAATACGAATACACGACAACGCAGGGCTAAGTAGAGGAGAAGAAAACCCGGAACAGAACAATGAGATCTCCTTTTGCGAGAACAACATGAGAACACCAGTGAACTGGCAGGCCTTGGTTCCGCGGTAAGGCGCACAGAAGTCACCACTGCGCCCCAGTAAGTGAAAAGTTGAACAAAATGATCCACTAACAATTTTTCCTGGATTCATAAGAGAGGGGAGAGCATCATGCAAACTGCTGTCCGTAAGACTGGACAGACAGGTGGACACAGGGAGTCAAGTCTTACCTGAAAGAAGAATCAGGGGTAGAAACTGTTATAGGAACCAGCACCTGGAAGGAAAACGCCAACCGTAGTCACTGGATTGCTGGAGGCTCCGTGAGGACAACTGTGAGAGTTAAAAACTCCAAGGGGACTCAATCAAAGAAAAACTCTCACCATACTGTGAGACTCACCTACAGGAAGTTGGCCGGATTCCCACAGTACAGACATGAGGGGGGAGAGCAGAAATCCCTGTGTACCCCCTTCCGGTGGGGGGAGGGGAGAAAGAACGGCCTCTCTCCTTAACAAGGTCTGCCCTCAGGGGAAACCAGTCCACCGGAGCCTAATCTGCTGTGTATTATCAGGGTCGAATTGACCTGGGGGAAGGGAAATTAATACTCAACTCTGGCCTGCTTTTGCCTTCCACCTAGAAGAAGAAAAATACCTAACTCTAGCTCATTCTAGCCACCCTGTCTCACCTAAGGCGTAGAAAAAACTGAGAACCTCTTGTGAAGTTCACAGTCCAGAAACACAGCCTCTTTAAATAACTGACTCTTAATAATGGGACTAAGAACAAGTTCCCTCCCCCACCCCCACATTACTAATGGGCTATTTACAGAGGCTCCTTTTACTCAGTACATCGTGTCCCGCTATCAAGAAAAAATTATAAGGCATATCATAAGACAGAAAACACAATTTGAAGAGACAGAGCAAGCATCAGAACCAGACATGTCAGCGATGTTAAAATTAGCAGACTGGGAATTTAAAATACCTATGATTGATATGCCAAGAGATCTGATGCATAAAGGAGATAGCATACAAGAACAGATGGGCAATGTAAGAAGAGAAATGGAAAGCCTAAGAAAATACTGAAAGTACTAGAGATAAAAAACACTGTAACAGAAATGAACAATGCCTTTGATGGGCTGACTGGCAGACTGGACATGGCTGAGGAATTTCTGAGCTAGGGGACACACCAATAGAAGCCTTGAAAACTGAAAGCAAAGAAAACAAAGATTGAAAACAAAACAAAACAAAACAAAAACCAGAACAGAATATCCGAGGACTATGGGACAATTACAAAGGGGTAAACATGAGTGTAATGGCAAAATAAATTGGCAAAAATGGGCCATCGCTAAGAGGGAAACCAGAATATGGAGTCACGAAGATCAGAAGAGTATCAAGTAAGTATGCAAGCAAAACTGCTGGTGGTGACAAGAGGTCAGTCAGAATAAGCCAAAAGGCAGCCATTAGAAAAAATGACAAAGATCATATTAATGTCCTGAAGAAGTTTATTTTGGAAAAGCAGTGAGCAGAAAGGTCAGATTACAGTGGGTTGTAGACTGGTTAGAAGAGAGGAAATGCTGGCACCCAGTGTAAGCCCATTTATCAGCCAAGATATAGTTGATTTTCCCTGAGCATTTTTTCCATCTGAAAGGATTTACTTTGTACTACCATAATTACACATAGAGGGGCTTTAAAGAAGTGTGTGCAAGGGTGAAACTCTTCAACTCTTACTACTGAGGCAGATATTTAATTACCTTTTCTCATTTCACACTAAACTAAAAAAAATTTAGTTTTGGAAGTTGAAAACGATCAATACCACAAAATTTCTGGGTCCCCTCTATGACTCGTTTTCTCTGCTTGAAGAAAAACCAATTTGTTTTCTGAGACTATATCTTATTTGAATTATCTTATTAAATGCAGCTTCCAGAAACCAACATATGCTATCACTCTTTCTCTTGTAGGTATTTATGAGGTCTATGCTGAGTTATCTCAGTCAATAGTTTTATTAATGTTGTACTACTGCTTAACATGGAGCATCATGAATCCATCCTCTAAAACAATTTCCTTGAGGTCTGCACGCTGGTATTTAACCCAGTGCCATATATGTACTCATTTCTTATTACACCATTCTGTTCCCATGAATAACTTTCTTTTTCTTTTTTTAAAGATTTTATTTATTTGACAGAGAGACAGCGAGAAAGGGAACACAAGCGAGGGGAGTTGGAGAGGGAGAAGCACGCTTCCCTTGGAGCAGGGAGCCCGATGCGTGGGGCTTTGATCCCAGGACCCTGGGATCATGACCTGAGCCAAAGGCAGACGCTTAACGACTGAGCCACCCAGGTGCACTCCCATGAATAAATTTCTATACCAAGTCACGTATATTAGATTGTTCAGGAGTAACAAGCAGACTCAAACATCTCAGTCACTTAGAAAAAATGTTTATTGAGTAGTCATGCTAATAATGACTACACTATCTTCATAGACATGCCTAAAAGAGAAAGCAAAAGATCAAGTAAAGTTGGAAGGGAATAAGATATGAACAAAATCTTACCCTTTAGAGAACACTTTTACTTGGCTATTTTTATTCAAGATGGGATTTTATTTGTTTAAGACGGAAAATATGTGAAGATGTTTAGATGCTGATAAGCAGGAATGTGGTAACAGAGAGAGAAGAAAGTATCAGTGGAAATACACCACTGAAAGTTTGAGAAGAGTAAAAGCCATCTATTCTAATGGAACAACCCCTTCAACTGCAGGTTATGGAGGGAGACAAGATACATGCAAAAACAATAAGTTTGTAATGTTTTTGGGAAAAAGAAAGGAAAGTATATCTGATAGTTTGTTTTTTGTTTTATTTTGTTTTTCTGTGACTAATCAAGATAATCAATCTCCTGAGAATGAAGAAAAGGACCAGTCTTTGGGTGAGAGTTTTAAGGACAGAAAAATCTGAAATTATGGGGGCGCCTGGGTGGCACAGCGGTTAAGCATCTGCCTTCGGCTCAGGGCGTGATCCTGGCATTATGGGATCGAGCCCCGCATCGGGCTCCTCCGCTATGAGCCTGCTTCTTCCTCTCCCACTCCCCCTGCTTGTGCTCCCTCTCTTGCTGGCTGTCTCTATCTCTGTCGAATAAATAAATAAAATCTTAAAAAAAAAAATCTGAAATTATGGAAGAAAATAACTATGCTAAACAAAAGAGGCTGGCCATTAAAGTATAGAACTTTATATTAGAAACCAAAAGTAATGGGGGGGGATGAATAATTTTGTGGTTGATTTCCTTCTGAACTCCTAAGGAGCTGTACCTAACATTATTGACCTTGGAATGTAGTCACGGGAAGCAAAGGAATATGATATTGGACAATGCAGAAATTACATTGAGGAGCATCAAAGCATGGGATATTACAAGATGTAATAATGAGAATGATGGGTTTACCAAGCATGCTGGAAAAGTGACTGATGGAAGTCAAATAATAAAATATTTGAATTTTTGTTCTACTGTATATTTGAATTTATGATTTCTAAGTTGGCTAAAGTAAAAGCAAACATTCTTTTCTATTTGATAATTTAAATTCTATAATATGTGCAAAATACAGGCTGCCACTATGTTAGGAAAGGGTCATTAAAACTATGCAATCAATAAGCATAACTTCAGCACCATAGTTGCAAACTAGGAGCCCACTCCTCTTTCTCTCTTATTCTGTTATGATGTATATTTTATTTTTCTCTATTAAAGCCACTTTGATACACTTTACTGTTAAATACTATTTAATAGATGCAAAATGTTTCTTCTTACCAAATAAAATTTCCATACTATGATAAATTTTCTTCTTGACTACTTAATAAATGAATTTTAACTTTTTCCACATGAACTAAATACATGAAATTCATATCTGAAAAAATACATTTCAAGAAATGAAAATAAAAATTATCTTTCTTTGATGGCATGTTAGTAAGCTCTTTTGAAGAAAAATATAGGCACTGAATATTTCCACCAAAATTCTGATGCTATTGTGACTCAGAAAATACATTGGTTTTATTTTGGAAATATAGATGATGTTCACTAAAACCATTTTAATGCCCACAATACGCTATATTATATTAGTGCACTGTGTGATATCAATATTAAAAAACATGCATACATTGATATTTGCCTTTTGAGAATTCTTAAAAATTTTAAAAATGTGATTGTATGTGTTAAGTTTATGTAATACATTTACCATCACATGGCTACAGTTTCCTAACTTGGGAAAAATTTGTTAATAAATTTATATTGGAAATAGTTATTAAACTTCAAAAAAAATTATGCTGGCCATCTTCTGTTTATCCTCTTATATTCACTCTAGATGCTTCTCTCTGCCCACTGTCTAGGGAAACTGACCTAAATAAGCTGTATCAAAAGTTTTCTTTGTCCTTTGTCTTCTTGGTTTGATTAAAGGTAAATCTGCTGAGATTAAAGAAAGGAAGTAAGAGTGAATGCAGAGTACTCTCTTATCTTTCTCCTGCACGATCACCTTGTTTTGACTGTGTCCCTCATTGGAAGGTTATTACTTATCCCTCTGAAGGTTCTCTCCTTTGGGATTTGGTAACAACCTTCTCCCTCTCTTTGGGAGATTAAATCTCTGTTAATGTTAATCTCCAGGCTACTGCCTTATCCCTATGTTTCTTCCAAGCCTTGCTTTTTCCCCTGAAATAGTGCCCTTTATTATACCCTTTTCAAGTTATGCCAATTGGAATGTGCCAACAATTTCCACCTGGGAAACTAACTAATACAAGGATGTACTTTCCAAGATAATTATACTAATTTGTTGTATATTGCAAAAATGTGCTATAGTAATATTAGATAATCAATTTTCTGAACATATGAAAACAAAGACATATTCAAATTTCATTATTTTTTACAATATAATTTTCATTTTCCCCCTAGGCACTTATGAGATTCAGTACATTCTCATTTAAACTTTAGTACTGAGTCACTAGTGCTTAGACATATATAAGTAAATGTATAATGAATTTGAACTACATCAATAACTGAAACTTTCTAAAAAGGAGATATGTTAAGAATGATTTACTTAGAAGAATATGTGATAGTCAAATGATCTTTTAACAGGTTAAATTTGGGTCATAAAAAATTTCCCACTTGTATTATTTTTCTCTAAAACCTACTCCCTTTCCTATTAATACTATCAACTGAATAATCAAAACTGGAAATAAGGGTATGAACCTAGAAAACTTCTTGTTCAGTTCTCTGAATCCATTTTTTCACTAAGATCTAAGTTGTGAACATCTTAACATTTCTCTTATATGTACCTTTATACCCACCATGACTACCAGTGGGCCAAGCTCTCACTATCTCCCAAATGAAATATTACATTAATCTTAATTATGCTCCTGTCATGCAACAGTTGTTTAAATAAATGTTGAAATTAGTGAATTGGCTATCTTCATATAGCTCCCTCTGAAAGATAATAATTGAGCCATGACTAGAAAGAGGTGAGGTATTTATACCTATGGACTTCAGAGGCGAGAATTAACAGTCAGTGAGATGACCATATGGTGGGAATGCACCTTGCATACTGAAGGAACAGGGGAGAGTCCAGTGTGTGACTACTGATTGCATAACAGAGAGGAGAGTAGATGGCATACCCCACCACTTAAGGGCACACAAATGGATTTATACTTACCACTTCCACCAAATTCTACTGAGTATAACTTATTCACATGCTTAAAGAATAGGCTAAATTTAGGCCACTGTAGTCTTTATCTGAATGGTCATTTACCGAGACATAATGCTTTTACTATGGACACACTGAACATCAGAGGTCACAATCTCTTATCAGAATATTTATCTGGAAATAAAGAGTTTCTATCACAACTTGTGTGTATATGTGTGCGAGAGACACAAAGACAGGGATAGAGACAGAGATGGATTTTACATTGTTGAAGTTTGCATTCATGTGCCGTAGTTGAAGTCACAGAGGTAGGGGATAACTGCCAACTCGTCAGTATTTGTCTATAGGATTCACTACATCAGTGATTGTGTATATTCTAAATAACGCAACATGATAATCGATTTCTTACATAATATTATATTAAATCTTGAGAAATTAAAGCACAACTTTTGGAAATCATTTTAGAAAATCACATCTGACATAAAAATCATTTCAGAAAATGCTAGCTGACAAAATAAGTGAGACTGTACACAAGTAGCTATACACGATATTGTATTTTAAAAGTATGGAATAGTTCAGGTGCCTGGGTGGCTCAATGAGTTAAGTGTCTGCCTTCAGCTCAGGTCATGATCGCAGGGTCCTGGGATCATGTCCCACATCAGGCTCCCTGCTCTGCAGGGAGTCGTCTTTACCCCTCTGCCCCTCCTCCCACTCATTCTCTCATTTTCTCTCTCAAATAAATAAAAATCTTTAAAAAAATAAATAAAAGTATGGAATAGTTCCTTTATTTACTTTTCATGAGTCAGGCTTTACTTCATGATAATGAATTGTATGTGGTTTATGTTTTAGAGAAAGGTCAATGGGAGAAACTTAGACAAAATCTCAATGATATATACATTTCAAACATTTAAAATAACTATATTTTAAAGCTTTGAGACAATAATCTCAAAAAGGATGAAGGTATTTTAATTTAGTTTTTACTGCATAACAAACCACACCAAATTTGGTGGCTCTAAAAATGAACTTTTATGATTAAAATTAAGCCTACAAGCCCCATAAGCTAAACTGATGATTGTAGCCATTCTTCCGGCTTCAACTGTGCTCACTCATGCATTAGGGTTAAGACGGCAAGGATATTGTAGGCTGGCTGATCTACAATGGCATCACTCCAGGTGTGGAAGTTGGCTGGCTGTCAGCCTGTTAGTCTTGTTCTCATGGCATGGTATATATCCTAGGGAGCAGTATAAAATATTCGAGGCCTCTAAAGCCTAGACTTACATGACTCATTGATATTCTATCACTTCGGACTCATCATATTGGTCAAAGTAAACCATAAGGTCACCCAGATTCATCTGCTGTGGAAAATTCCATTTATTATAACTATAAAGTCAAATGGCATGGGGCAGGAGATACAGGGAGGGGGACAACTTCAGAAACCAATTTATCATGCTCTGCACCCCATGGTCCCCACAATTCATGTTTCCTCACACTTGCAAAGTACACTCTGTTTACCTCAAGAATATCTAAGGAGACATCCAATCATGGCATCAAGTTCAAAATCCAGAATCTTAAGATCTACATCAATACAAATGGAATTATTCAGATACATCATTTCTTGACCTGGGGACCTATGATTTAAAAAGACAATTGATCTGTCAGCCAACACACCCAAGACACAGTGATGAGACAGAGACAGGATAACCACAACAGATATTCATTTATCATGGAGGAGAGTGAGGGCACGAGCCAGTCACTCTGGATCCATAGAAACTCTGAAATACACTTGAGCATATACTACAGGTTAGTCTATCACAACAGTGAGAGTGCTACATGAATAGACCTATTTTCTGCCTCCTGAATGTGTCTCACCAGTCCACTGACTTAAGGATTCTTGATTTTTCCTTGTGGTTTATTCTTTTTTTTTTCCCAAAAATAATTTTAAGACAAACTCTTTCATGTCTCTAATTCTCTAATTCTTGGGCATCAAAATCAAAATCAAGCTAATTGAAGAGTTTAATATTAAAATAAGTAGAAATGTATCATCTATAGAAATCTGTAACCAGATTGGCCTATATCTGAACTAAGTATAAAAAATGCTTAGCATTCACCTTAACACTGGTATGTAAAATTTATGTAAACTCAACAAAAAATAATTTTAAATGGTTTTCATTGCTAGAACTAATGGGTTATAGACAAAATGATATGACACTGAGATGTATGACTCTGTTTTGACAGTACAACACTCTATCCTGAGAGTTCTGGAGCACCATATACTCAGAACCATAGTGATGGTTTTAATTTATAGTTTCGTCATTTCAAGTTGTGAATAGAAGTATATCAGCAAAGAGGAATGAATGTTGATTTAGTATTGTTGCAGATCCTTTGGGATATTGTTTGTTGCCCTCGTTAGTTACTTTTGAAAAAATTGCTTATGCAAAAAGGTAGCCTTCTCAAGTTGGTTTCTATTCATAGAAAGTTAGGGACGAAGACACCTTTTTATAGTCTAAATAATTTCCAGTCCCTTTTAGCCCTAGAGGAGGCTGGACTCTAAACCATCAAAACTCATTAATAAATCTGTGGGCTTCCTATGTGTCTGATTAGAGTTAATTCCATTTGATAAAAGCAAAACCCACATAGAGCAAGCCCAAGAATTCTGAGTTCTCTAGCTGTCAAACTAGATTAATGTATGGCATGTAATGACTACAATGTAGCTGTAACTATCTGAAATGTTCAGGTGTAAAGATTCATAGTTAGGGGTACCTGGCTGGCTCAGTCCACTGAGCATGCGACTCTTGATCTCTGTGTCGTAGATTCTAGCCCCACGTTGGGTGTAGAAATTACTTAAAAAATAAAATCTTAAAAAAACAAGATTCATAGTTATAATTATCTGATTTGAGAAATGGTTATTCTTTTCAAAATAACTCTCCCACTGAAAAACTAGAAAAACTAAAAATTTTTTAAAAATATATATAATTAATTAAAGTTTCCAAAAAACATTGAAGATAAAAAAACTTGTGTAGGAAGAAGCTAGAAAGGAGTCAAAGATGTGGACCTTTTATTTGGTACTGCTTGCACCTCAACGCATTTGCAAACTGGAAAGTGGTAGCTAAGGGACTAAAAGACAGAGCTTTTGATAAACTATGGAGGCTTAGGCAAAAGCCTTCACTTCGATGGATACCAAAAAAGAGTCCAAGGAAGCACCCTGGATTTTTCAGTTCAGACAAATTAGGAGTAAGATTGAACTGAAAATTTAATAGCTACCCCAAAGTCTGAAATCCAGATTAAATCATTTATATACTGATTGGTGTTAGGTGTTTTGTTCCTCCTTAAATCCTCAGCAGAGATAAAAAAAAAAAAAAAAAAAAAAAGTTCTTCTTGGATGTAGAAAATAGTATCCTATGCCCTAAAAGTTTCTGTATAATTATGTATTTGTGTCTAGCATTGAATCAGAAAACAACAACATCAACAAGCAAATGTACAAGAATTGACTAAAAAAAAAAAGAGAACAAGTAAACAGAAACAGATGAAAAGTATTTAAAATATTCTGATCCAGATATTAGCTATCAAACAAGAACTTTGAAATAATTGTCTTTAATATGTTCAGCAGATTAAATGAGAATGTAGGGAATTGTAAAAGACAACCGAAAACTATGAAATAATCAAGCAGAATTTATAGAAGTGAAAAAAAAATTAAGATTCCAATTGATGGGATTATCAGTTGGTTAGATAGCCACCTTTACCACTGCATAAAGGATGATGAAAGAAATAAGACATGGCTGGTGACGTGTAAGAAAATGAAGACATTCTCCACACTCTTACATTCCACTAAAAGCAGACTAGCCTTCAGTTTACTGGAATGTACTGCATCATCCTTCCATTGAAGCAGGATGGTAGAAATTTGTCAGCAAGAGAGAGATGGTGCTTGCCACCTCCATCACTAAATACTTACATTTCAATACTATTTAACTTGTGTATTTTGATGTATCTATTTCTTCTTTAATTTAACAAACTTTATTTGTAACCTCATATGATAAGTATCTAGGATTAACATTAACAAAGCTAGAATGATGTTCATGGATTTCAAAACATAGGCTATGGAGACTTGGATGTGCTTTACTTTGAATTCTGCAATGTAACATTAAAATGATTTAAAAATATACTCATGAAATTCTAAATCAGAAGTTCATGTTTGTAATCTCATTTTAAACATAAAATATTGATAAATCACATACAGACTATATATGTTAGAAATTGTTGTTTTATAGAGGGAAAATAGTCATACCTCTCTATTTCATACTAAGTAGGGATTAATAATAAATGTATAAATATGTGACTAATATCAGCCCATCTCAGTGAATGATTTATTAATATTCTCATTATAAGGGCAAATTAAATGTGGGTGGATGTAGCACACAGCAATTCATTCTGAAAGAAGAATGAATAAATCAATATTGATGGAACAGAAGGATCAGAATGACTATTGGGAGATAAACCTAAAAAGAACAGAGGAAGCTATTTAACAAAGAGTCCAGAATGTCACACTAAGGAATAATTTTGTCTGACTAAATCCTATGTATGCTTTCTCAATTTTGATGTCACTATTTTCAAGAAATAATTAATTGATTATCCCTAGCCCCAGATATGACTTCTAAAACTTGGGTTTCTAACTAACTCAAAGTTAAGTAACTCAAAATTTCATTTATAATTTTTTCCGTATCACCAGCCCTACTTATCATGCTTTAAACCTGTAAGTCATTGTTTGTATCCACCCTGTTGATTCCCATGTTTCACACTAATAACCCAAAGTCACGGCTATTACCACCTTCATTTATTCTCTAGATTCAGTATATTTCAGATCTAGTCTATTAATTCTCTTTCTTCCAAAATATATTTACTTGTCTCTATTTCTGTTTTGCTCCCCAAAACTACTCCGCACTATGATTGTTCACATGTTATCTTAATACACTCCCTTCTCTTCTCCCTGTTTTTACAATCAACTTCTCTGCTTTCCCAGCATGATGTACTTAAGAATACATTCAAATGTTTTGCTCCCATATTGACACCCTTTGGTGAATTTCCATGCGCTTAAAATTCTTATCATGGCCTAAAACACTGGCTATGATCAGGGTCCTGATCATGTCTCCAATCTTATTTCTTCCATTACTTTTTAAAATTTGTTTTCCACCTACCCCATACTCCCTAGATCAACTCCCATACATTATGCTCTTCAGATAATTTAGGTTTTAGGTTAACAACCTAGTTTATATCTTTATATACTTTCCCCCCATATTTCTGTCAATCTCTTCTCTCTCCCTCTCTGTCTCTGCCTCTTTATGTCTGTGTGTATGTGTGTATATACATTTATTATTCTTTCACCCAAATCTGTCTGAGATATATAGGTCTATTATGTTCTGATAGCTGTCTTTTTTTTTTCATTAATTATGCTAGGCACTTATGTACCTCACATGGCATAAAACTGTATGCCTCCTTTCAGTTCTTCAAAAATTACATTTTAAAAATAGTTACTTATTTTTAAAGGTTTCTAGAGGGTAAAAATAGGTAATCTGTAAATGAGTAGGAATCTCACTTATAGCAGATATTTTTCCAAAGACACTGGATTGTAGAAAACACTAGAAATTATGAGGAAATACTAATTTAGTAATTTACTATATTAATTTAATTTAATAGCATGGCATATTATCAACTAAAATCGAGAGCAATAACAAAATATAACTTTAGACATGTGAGGATTCAGATATTTTTCTTTATTCTCACTTTCTTATGAACTTTATTAAGAGCCAGAATGAAAATGAAAACTACACAAACGTCATGGTAAACTGCTCCTCCCAAAAACAGACAACCCAAGACATGAACTAACCATATTGTCTAATGAAAGTAAGAGCTGAGAGTTGAGAGTTATGCACCAGACATGTACTTGTTCTATACAGAACATGTATAGGAATATACATGTTCAAATTTCAGAAAAAGCCACTGGGACCCAGAAAGCTTTACTTCTAGAATATGAATGGATTAGTGTCCTGGATAGAATTATTAAGGACGGCAGAAGTCCCAGAAGACACTCCCTTCTGTAAAGCATTGAGAAATACATAAGTGAAAAGATTGCTCTCATCTTTCTGTGGTTGTTCTCAACTCTAAGCCAGGTAGGGAATATTGCCATTGAAGGGGTTCCTTGGTATCAGTGGGGAATATGGGATCCTGGGTTAGCAGAGACAAAGTGCCATTGTTAATTTCTAAGGACGAGGTGAAAACATCAACATAACGGTAGCAGGAACATACCCATCTCAGAAGGTCTTGGCCAGTATATATTTTATGCAATGGTAAATTGATTAAAGTGTCCAAAGCAGATGGAGGACTAGAGGACTGCTTGATCACTATAATGAGAAAGTCCTATGTCTGGTAGCCAAAAACTTAATAATATTTGCCATAAAAGAGGGCCATGAACTCTTGTCCAGTTTACAGATCTAAGACAATTTTCAAATCCTTGATCTAAGGAGTGCCCATAAAGGATTATGCACATTAGGCATATTATTAATTATCTTTAAGTCTTTTCCATACTGACCTCAAGCCATTACCTCTGGTGATACCGTAACTCTTTGTGGTCAGATTCCCCTGGTGGTTCAAAGTGGGCGATCTGCTGTCAGCAAGCCTCCCCGCTGTGGAAGACTTCCTTCAGGAACGACTTGGGCATCTTTGCAGTAAGTTCCAAGCCTCCACATGTAGGCTTTCTTTTTCTTAGACGACTGTGTTGTTACTATCTACTGATTGACTCCTAACTGGTGCAGTGGACTCATTTTATGTTCCATATGTTTAACACTCTTGAAATGAAAAGCTTAGGGATGAATAAACAATGTAAATGAAATACAGCAAGTACCTGGTGTGTACTGATATCTGGGTACATCAAACTGGCTCAGTTTCACATAGCATTGAATCTCTGGCAAAAATACACTCGTTGATAGAGATGCAAATGAAGCATGCACATATATGAACTTTAAAATACTTTCCTCAACATGGATTCTATGAGAGCTGTGATTCCACATTATGATGAGCATAGGAGTGGGTTATGAAATTATTCGGGTCTTATAGAAATTAATAACTTCATTATTTTGGCTCATTTTTCCCATATACATGCAGTCTCTGATTAAACAAGTAGAAGTCTTTTTATCCATATAATCATGACGATTTCTTTCTCCATATAACCCCCAATTCTATCATGTATCTACAGAAATGCATTGTATTAGCTGATATCTTCTACCCATTAAAACTATGGTTACATTATATCCATCTACACCACTGAGCAGATTAGGAGGAAACAAATGACAAAATTTATATTAAATTCTCCAAGAATATGTTTATTAAAATATATATTAATACATATATTAAAAAGCTCCTTTTTAATCTAAATGGATATGGAGATATTTTAAATAAAATTTAAGGAAAAGCCAGAAACTATTGAAACCAGCGCAAAAAGAAATAGAAGACTGATTAAACACATAACACGTAGAAATTGACCCAGCCAGCTATTCCATTCCAAGGTATGTACCTAAGAATGCTGAAAATAGGTCTGCACAAAAATTTATATAAGAATGTTCATAACAACAGTATTACTGCCAAAAAGTTGAAATAATTCAAATATCTATGTATTGATAAAAGATAAATAAAATATAGTATATCCATACAAAGAATATTTTTTTGACATAAAAAGAGATTTCTGATACATTCCACCACATAAATTAACCTTAAAAATGTTAAGTATAAGAAGCGAGAAACAAATGACCACATATTGTATTATTCCATTTTTAGGGAATATACAGAATAGGCCAATTCATAGAGACAGAAAGTAGGTTAGTGGTTGCCAGGGATCACGGAAAAGGTGGCCTGGGCAATTATTAATGGGTAATAAAGACAGGATATTTTGGAATTAGATAGCAGTGATAGTTGCACAGCTGTGTAATAGTCTAAAACAAAGCAAAACAACATAAAAAACAACGTATATTCGGTACACTTTTTTCTTTTTAGAGAGAGAGAATGTGTGCACAAGTGGAGGGGAGGGCTAGGAGGAGAGAGAGCGAGAAAATCTCAAGCAGACTCCACACCTAGTGTGTAGCCCAAAGTGGGGCTTGCTCTCACGACTCTGAGATCATGACCTGAGCTGAAATCAAGAGCTGGACACTTAACCAACTGAGTCAACCAGGTGCTCCCTGAATGTACACTTTCAAAGAATAAATTTTATAGTGTATGAATTATATATAAATTTAAAAGTATTTCAAAAATGAGGAAAAAGAAAATGTAACTATAACTATTCTTCAAAATTGGAATCTTAAATTTACTTCTTCCTTATGAGAATCTTTTAGATACATTTTCCTCCATTTTCCAAGTAATAAGTAAATGGTTTCTTTGTTTTTGCAAGCTTACACAGCTAGGAAATGTTAAAGCAAGGTTTTAAATCTGGGCAATTGGACTTCACATCCCTGTGAGTGTGATCCCTAATCACATGGGTATGAGACAGTCTTTTTCCTGCCAGCTCCTCACTTAAGCATATCTAAAAAACGTTATGTGGGTGTGGGTCTTTATTAACAATACTTCTATCACCTTTCTCAAAATTACCTTATGCCTCCTTTTCAGCACCAATCATATTTAACATGATCCAGAAAACCGTATTCAAATCCAAAGAAATAAATTATTTTTTTCTCCTGCAAACTCAATATATTTCCTATTTGGAAATTAATCATAAATATTTTTAAATCATGAATATTTTAAATTAACCATCTATAAAAACTTAATATTTTAGATATATTGGCAAGTCTTGGGGCAGTTTGTGGTCAATGCCATTCTTTTTTTTTCACTTTTAACTTTGAATACATGCATGACTGGTAGCAAATATAACACCCTATTAAATAAGCTCTTATAAGAAAAACTTTTAACACAGGTTTTGCCATGGAAATGAATGATAACTGAAAGTCTACTTTCCTTCCTTTATGTCATTTAGTTAAGAAATAGCAGCCGTTTCATAGAAGTAGCTGTGATAGGAAAGGAATTTCTCCTCTGAACCAGGTTTGATTTCCCATCCTAATATGCATGGTATAGCTTGTAAGCCATTAGTATATAGTTTAAAGTTAAAGTCCATTAGAATTTTAGATGGATATTATAGGGATTAAAATGTTGCTGTAAGAGCGGATGCATCATACCCTCTGAATCAATGCTGTGTATCTGAACTCACTGCATTTGCCAAACTCATCATACAATTTGGCACATTTGATACTAATAAAAATGGAAATCCTCTACAGAACTCTAAAGCTTTCACTAATCTTTACACTTTCAGCACTTGACCTATGGTTTGATATTCAATCAATAATTACTAGCACCCATTTATGGCTGAACAACACAAGCAGTATTATTCCTTTCTCCATTATCACTACTTCAAATTGAAAGAAGGACATTTAAAAATATCTGCCATGCACATCATGAAAATAATGAACAGAAAAGCATTTTCTTCTTTGTTTTCCTTTTAAGAAACGAAAATCATATATATATATAGACTTAGAAGTCATTTTTAAAGTAATTCTGTCAGCTTGAAATCTACATTCTCCAAGTTTTCAGAGAAACTATGTGACATACTGTCAAACAAAATATTTGCCCTTCATGTGAAATTCAATAGCAGAAAGAGCATAATAATAAAATAATGCAACAAAATGTGATTTCTTCTAACAGAAATTTCCAAGTTTGTTTTAATGAGAGTTTAAAATGTAGTCTAAGTAAGTTAAAATTTATCTTATTATTATCGTAAGTAATCCTTTATATTTACCTACTTGTGCACAATTGTCTTTGTTCTTCGCTTGTTTCAATATATTCAAGTTGTGATCTGGTGTAATGATTTCCTTTCAGCTTCAAAAATTTATTTTAGAATATATTGTAGTGCAGGTATGCTGGTGATAATTTCTTCAATATTTACTTATTTACCGATAATGTCTTCAAATGGCAGGACAACTGAAATTTATAAATTATATTGTTTCCCTCTATTAATTTTTTACTTACATATTTTTCCTTATCTAAATGATTACTATGGAAGTTGCAATATATAATCATGTATTATATAAATCTAGTATAAATTAATACATTAACCACTAGCAGATAATGCAAGGGACTTAGAAAATCTTAGTCAGCTACCAAATATATATTTTGACTTAATATAAGCCTTTGCTTTTAACAATATAACAACAATGGGGAATGAAATAGGAATCAGACTCTTATATGAGCAAATTAGAACAAAACCTCTAACCCAGTTGACTGTTTAATACATGCCATGAGGAGAAAGAAAATAATAAATATGAAGAGAAGGAAAAATGGTCAAACTCAGAAAGGAAATGGCAAAATAGTAAGAGAAAAGTAATTATGACACAGGAAAAATAAAACCTAAGGAATGGTAAGAAAAAATAATATACCTTATCTCTGTTATAAAAATATTTTATATTCTATCTATATTCAGATATTTACCTGGAAAATGACACAGATATTAGGCTTATATATAAACAGAAATACATTTTCATTATATGCATAAACAAAAGCCTTTATATTTATGTGGTAGCATTCATAGTATGATTTTCCTGAGAATGCAAAAAATGTGATCAACATAAAACTTATGTAAGCTAAGTTATATGAAAAATCCATTCCTCAAAAAAAAAAAAGAAAAATTCAGCCCTCAAATTTTAGAAGATGTAATCCTAGAATTAAGATACGGAATAACAGATAAAGTAGAAATCACCAAAACCTACAGTATCTTAAAAGGGTGCTACAATAGTCCATTCAAATCTCAAAGTAGATTTAAAAAACAAAGTTGAAATATATTTGTAAAATGAAAAAGAAACATACCATACTGTATGGTATGAGTACCATACATACATATGTACAAAAGTACATATTGTACTTTTCTAAAATAGTTTGAAGTGCTCCTTTATTGAAACTTTATTTTGTAACTTTCTGATGTAGTAAAGAGGAGGATTTATCTCACTTTGTGATACAACTTCCAAAAATACAAATTGCAACTCAGAACAAAAAGGATGAGGGTTTCTGTTATTACACCATGTGGGCTAAAAGTCAAGGGAATCAGTGATCGTACTATTTTCCTCTTTAGATACCCTCTCCTATATCATAAGGGTTGGAAGCCTCGAATATACATTTCACAGAATCTTTTCAGGAAGAATTTCTGTTTAGAATCTGATCACGCAGGTTCATTACATGATGAAAAGATGGAACAGAAGGGAAAACCATTTTTGAATCCAACCACCCCTCGCCCTCTGCACTGCTACAGACTGGTTTTAGCCACTACTCTCTCTCACCTGAATTACTGTGGCTCATGATATGTCTCTCTTCTACTTTTAGCTTCCATGGTCTACTCTCAATCTAACAGTCAAAGCGATTTTAACCTAAAGCAAATTGCTTTCCTTTTTAAAAAAATCAAGGCTTTCTGTTTAACAAAGTCAAACCTAAAATCCTCATAATCTCCTGAAATCCTTTCCATCCTATGACCTGACTTCCTCTTTTACTTCTCATCCTCGGTCCCACTGTCACCACAATGCCCTCTTGTTGCTCTTCTTTTCCAAACATTGAGGAAATCCTAACTTTCTGCTTCTGTAATACCTTTCAGTATCATTTATCACTTTCAAGTTCCCATGCCAACGGCTATTTTTCAGGTCCCCATATGTGCTGCCTGGATTATTGTAAATCTCCGATTTCCCTTCTAATCTCTAATCTTTTGCTGTTCCAAAGAAATTTACACCTTACTTACCAGAATGATCTTCCAAATTTTTAAATCTGATCTTGTTAGGCTCCTGTTCAAAAGCCTCCATCTATGCTCCATACATTTGAAAAAAGGCTTTCAGCATATTTAGAATTGAATCTCTTCAGCTCTATCACATTTCCAGGATCATTTTACTGATTTCTTCATTTACAGAATAAATTCTGCAATTTCACATTTCAAGACTTTTGTGTAAATTATTGCTGTTGCTGGAAGCCCTTCTTATTTCTCAATTTCTATCCTTCTCACTTTGGCCTAGATCAATTTACGATTTAACTGATTCTCTAAGGAGACTTTCTGAGTTATCCCAGACTTCAGAGATGCATTTAAATTCCTGTTGATGGTATTTGCAAAGAACCCCCTGGAAAACAGGGACCATGTATTTTTGTTTTTGTTTTGAAATCATAACTCTCAATATTACTTACAGCTATGCTTCCAAAATAAATGGCCTATAAATAATATGTCTTGCTGTCACTTTCCCCATTAGATTCATGGTGATAATAATATTTAGCCTGTCTGCCTTGCAGCATTGTTATATTTAAGTAAGATGCATGTGATATACTTTCTCAACTGGCAACCATGATGAAAATATGTCAGAGTTATTCACTGAGAAGTCCCTTTTTGAAAGTGAGTTTATTGATATTGGAAAACTAGAGCAGGAAAAAAAAGTGAATTTAAAGTGAATTTTCTCTTGAATTAGTATAAAGATATTCAATATTCTCTGCTATGAACACAGGACAAAAAGAATATATTATTAGTGTATTTTTGAGGGACAAGTCAAAATAGCATCTCTGGTGTTATTACCTGAAAAAGTCATAATTTTCCATGAGATATAATGGCAAAAATGATGTTAACTACATAGTCTAAAGGCAAGGAAGGCAGAGTGTCCAAAATGTGATCACTTTAACTGCCTTCAACACAAGCATCTAAGGCTAAGCCATGCTCATCTCTTGACATGTGCAATTATAATAGTTTTTTTTTAAATGTATGTATCATGAGTGCTAATCTATGTTGTATTTTTCAAGTATACTATTTTTCTTTGTTTATTGTTTTGTCTAATAAAGTTTAAACATTAATATATTCAACTCTATCAACATTTACTTTTTAATTTGTTCATTTTTATTGAGATAATTTATATGTAATATTTTATTTTCATTATATTGTTACAACATAGTGATTCAATATTTGCATATTGTATATATTTTGTAGGTTGGCTTTTCATTTTGTTAATGGTTTGTTGATGGTTTCCTATGAATTATTTTAGAAAAGACTAAACCAAAACTATCAAATGAAAAATATTAACAATCCCAAATCCACTGAAGCAATTAGAATTTTTAAATAAATTATTCCAAAATAACAACTCTAGACACAGATGTCCTCTGCAGTGAATCCACTGAAACATTTAAAAAAAGGGGGGGGATAGAGAAGATGTAGTATGTGTGCAATTCTATGATAGCATATTACTCAGCTATAAAAAAGAATGGAATCTTACCATTTGTGACAACATGGATGGAACTATAGGGTATCATGCTAAGTAAAATAAGTCAGAGAAATCACAAATACCATATGATTTCAGTTATATGTGGAATCTGAAAAACAAAACAAATGAACAAACAAACAAAACAAACAGACTCTTAAATACAGAGGACAAACTGGTGGTTGCCAGAGGGGAGGTGGGTAGGGGGGATGGGCAAAATAGGTGAAGGGCATTAAGAGGTATAAACTTCCAGATTAAATTTAAAAAACTCAAGTTTATGCAAATACCTAGAAAATTAAAAATGTAGAACAACTTCCCACATTGTAACACAACAGTACTACCTTGAAGCAAAGACCTGAAAAAATATATGTGTCTGGCATATATTTTATAGGTATATAATCTCCTTATACAGCAGAAATTTCTTTCTGCTTTCCAGTTGAGTTCCCTACTTCTCCGTACTCAACAGTTGTTAGGGAGAATTGCTCTATATCAAGAGTATAATGTATTCACTGGGACTCTCCAGAATCTTGTATGACATGTCAGCCCATTCTATCATCAAAAGTTTGGCTGGGTCTTGTCCTCTGAGCATAAACTGTCCTTTTTTTGGTGCTAGGCTTGCTCATTTGGTGGGCCACATCCCAAATTTAGCTACTGGCTTTAAGAATGGAGCATCCCATCTCCTGCTTAATCTATGAAGTGTTCATCAACTGGAGTTTATTTCTCTTATATTTCCTTGCATCTAGGGTTGTTGATGGTTTTAAAGGAAAGTATGGTTTTTAAGATTAATCCAATGATTTATGATTACAGAGGAAGTGAAAATATTTCATGTTCTTCTATATGCTAATCAAAGATGATCTCTCCAAATCCATTTTTAACATTCTGAATTTACTTTAAGTTATTAAACGGAGGAAAATAAGCAAGTCATCAAAAGAAAACTTACCAATACCATACTGTTTTGATTACTGTAACTCTGTAGTATAATGTGAAATCCGGATTGTGATACCTCCAACTGTGTTCTTCTTTTTTCGAGATTGCTTGTGCTATTTTAGGTCTTTTGTGGTTCCATACAAATTTTAGGATTCTTTGTTCTGGTTCTGTGAAAAATGTGTGATGTATCAAAATACTGAATCACAATGATGTACACCCAAAACAACTAAGATACTGTATGTTGATATTTCAATAAAAAAGGAAAAAAAAAAAGCTTACCAAGTGTTTAATTGAATTTCTCCCAAAAAATATTCAAATAATAGGACTACAATAAATTATACATTTTGGTGAATTTATAATTTGGGAAGAATGAACAAATAATACCTAAAAATATTTCTTGCTCCATAACAAACTGAAAACAACATGAAAAGATTTTAAGATTTTGTTTTGTTTTTCTCTACAGCTTGTTTGGAGATGGCAATGATGTTTAAGAAAAAAAAAGTCGTTTCAGAAGTACCAGAGCAATTATTATTTCCTGACTGTGTTGACAGTATAATCCATGGGATTTTTTTGGAAAAAGAGCTAGTATAACTGAAAAATAATATGTAAAATTTTTATTTGGTTTAAAACATTGCTCTTTCAGATGCATAGCTCAGTCACAAGATATTTTGCTGTTACAATCATGGTGAGGGAAGCTTTAAAGTGTGAACAATATGCTGTCCTTGGCTCAAGGGAATCCGCCTCCCTGTAAAGTGAAAATGGGATATGGGAATTGAGTTCTGTTGCCAGAATTTCCAGCACTCTCTCGGGAGCCTCTTCTTTAGGAGCAATACATTTAATTTCCACCTGCAGAGAGGGGCCTTTAACCTTCTCCAGCAGGAGATCTAGGTTCACACCCCTTTTCTTCCCAGGATAAAATGTATTAAGGCTGGGCCATCTACCTAATCATGTGTCTCGGTTGCCCTAAAGCATACAAAGTCAAAGGAATTTTCTTACTAGATTCACAATGCGGTTTCAAGGAGAAAAGAAGCATATTTGCTTTGATAGAGATATTTAATCACTTTATAATACAAGATATGAGTGAGGAACTTGAGTATTCCAGTTGTCTTTTATCATACCCTGTCTTGTTTTTTCCCTCCAAATGTTTATCAGATGAATTATATGGACCTGTGCTCATGACCTTTAATGACGTTGAGAGACATCAAAAGTAGCAGGTAAATCATTCTGCTTATAGGAATCAGCTACGGGGCAAAGATGTAGGTGTGTATTTTGCTCTAAAGTCACCATTCTATCATGTCCTTCCTAACTTAAAAAATCAGTAGTTGCCCCTCAATGCCATCAGATCAGAGCACGGAATCTTTAACTTATTATTTTAAGACCATTAAGGAAGAAACCCCTGTACTATTTTCCACATTATCTACTAATGCATAGTGCTATAAAATGGCCATCTTATTAAAATTCGAACCGATAGTTACTCATGCACATAATTTCATCTAAAAGACATGTCTTCCCATATTCTAAAACTGTACTTCTTCTGGGAAGTTGCCATTAACTACCTCACTCTATGTCATTTTAGATTTGTCCTGAACTTTATGGTACTTAATCAAGTCTCTTTTCTTTTCTTTCCTTGTTTTGTTATTTAAATATCTTTTGTATATACACTTAACACACACACACAGCTTTGTGAATCTACAGTAAAGAAGCAGGGTGTACTTTATTCCAGTAGTAAATGCATTTTAAAATTATTAAACTATTTTTTTACCAAGATTTTAGATACATTTTTAAATCCTAATTGTCACAAGCATAGATAATTGCATCTCATTCTTTGTTTTGTTTTTTTTTAAAGATTTTATTTATTTATTTGACAGAGAGACAGACAGCTAGCGAGAGAGGGAACACAAGCAGGGGGAGTGGGAGAGGAAGAAGCAGGCCCCCAGCGGAGCAGGGAGCCCGATCCCAGGACCCTGAGATCACGCCCTGAGCCGAAGGCAGACGCTTAACGACTGAGCCACCCAGCCGCCCCGGCATCTCATTCTTTGAATAAGGAAATCAAAACCTGGAAAGCTGATACGCCTGCTGCATAGATATTTAAATGTCAGAACCAGGATTCTAGATAGGTCCATCAAATTCCCAAACCTTTTTCTCTCCATCTTCATTGTAGTCCAGCCCATTTTTTTCCTCAGCTGTATTTTTTGTCATCTGTGTCTTCAATGGCTTCTGCATAAGTTCAATACGGTAGGATATACACAGCATATACCTACGTGGATGTTCCATAAATATTTGTAGAGTGATGACTGTATTCATGTTGGGTTTTTCCAAGCATCCTAGAGGGAATTAAAGAGAAAAATCCAAACTACAGATTATCAGGTTTATGTGGACACTTATGTTATCCTTTTCTTATGTTGAGCAAAAATAGGAAGAACCAAATCTGGAAGTAAATAATGTAGAAAATGAACTAACTTGTCCAATGTACAGAACACAGTTCGAAGATAATCTTCAACTGACTGGGTGCCATCTGAATTCAAGACCACTGAGGAAGGAATAACGTATAACTACTACCAGACAATATTTAGGATTACAGGAAAATGCATATTCATTGATTCTTCCCAGCAGGCTTCCCAGCATGATATGAGTTGGATGATTAAATGCATCTTTCAGCTGACAAAACATATGGGAACTGTAGCAGATGGAAATTGTAGAGATAAGCCAGAAAGACAAAGCCAATAGGCTACTTTCAAATAAAATCAGACTATGGCATTATCTTGGTGAATTTTTGTGTTCCATGAGGGCAGAGACTTTTGTGTTGTTGTTGTTGTTTTTTTTTTTTTTTTTTCACGCACCTATCCTATGCTCCTTAAATAGCACCCGGAATAACTGCATTAGTGAATTTACTGGGTTCAAAATTAACCACTGAGAATCAATCATTCTAAGTTTAAGAGTTTAGACGTTTAAAAATCACGTTAACCAAATTCAATTTTACTTTATAAAAAAGTCAGTAATTAACATAGGGACCACAATACACATGACTGCAGATACAGTGAATTCTCCCCTAGGTAGCCCTCCTTAGGTGGGGTTCCAATTCTTTTGTAAGTATGACTTTATGTGCATGACAATCAGAGCCATTGGCAAATAGGCTACATCAATTAAATGTTTAATGGCTTAGAACTAAAATGGCATAATGTAATCAATTCCACAACAAATATGGACTGAACTACTGAACGGAATACTAAGCATCCATCAGCTACAGTGTTCTTTCTCTTTGGGGAGAGTTTGAAAGTATATTCACTTTCATGATTCTGTTCTTGCATAAATCCACATCAGACCCACATTCTTTTCTAATTGACTCAATGTTTCTTTTAGAAATGTTAATATATTTTGTCAGCTCGAGACTTGCATGGTGGTTTGGTATATTTAACTGAATTTGTTAGGCAGTTGAAATTTTAGTCATTATTTAATACAACCACCTTACTTTTTTCCAATATACAAACTTTTATTAAGATTATTATTTTATTTTGCAGATAACAGAATTGAAAAAAAGTGGAAAACTTCAAGCAGAAAATGCAGTGATAACATATCAGAAATTAACCAGTATATACATATTGAATGGATGGAATATGTATTCAAAATTTAAGAGAAATGGACAAGACTATATATTAGAATACGCATATGCTCATTATTATGAGAAAATGACACTCAAGCAAAATCATTTAAAAAATCCTAAAGAGCTGGGGTGTCTGGGTGGCTCAGTCAGTTAAGTGTCTGACTTTGGCTCAGGTCATGATCTCAGGGTCCTGGGATCTAGCCCCCAACCGGCTCCCTGCTCAGCTCAGGGGAGAGTATACTTCTCTCTCTCCCTCTGCCCCTCCGCTTATCCCTCCTCCCGCCCCTCCCTCCTTCTCTCTTTTTCTCTCTCTCATAGAAATAAGTAACATCTTAAAAAAATGGTAAAGAGTATTTAGTGGGGTTTTTTAATGGAATACAATTATAGTATTACTAAGCTTTGTTGTAATGGTGAAGAATCCTCCAAATTACAGTGGCTTAAAATGAGTATGTAATTATCACTCACACAGTATATACCTGTGGGTTGGCTGCAGTTGCTGGGCTTCAGGCTAAGACTCTTTCAGGCTGCAGTTTTGCTCCACTGGGGGTATGACTGGCATGTCTCTTTATTCCAGAACACAGGGAAAGAAGTAGCACCTGTACAGTACATGAATATTCTGCAGGAAAGTGAAAGATAAGAGCTGATTTAAACATGTAATACTTAACAGTGTCTGTGGGTGTTGTATAACCATGTTTGCTCACATTGGCCAAAACTAGTCACATGGTCAGTCTAAAGTGAGTAGAATTGGGAATTATACTCTATCTCCAGAAGGCATTGCAAATCACCTGCCCCAGGAGTTATGTATCCTCTCAGTTCTCTTACAAGGAAGGAGAATGTGAATCATGAATAATAACCTACCACAGATATATTATGACATGTACATTAAACCATTTTTAAAAAATTATTTTATTTTTTTTATTTAAATTCAATTAACTAACATATAATGTATTATTTGTTTCAGGGTACAGGGCTGTGATTCATTAGTCTTATTAATACCCAGCGCTCAACACAACACATACCCTCCCCAATGTCCAACACTCAGTTACCACATCCCTCCACCCTCCTCCCCTCCAGCAACCCTGATTTGTTTTCTATGATTAAGAGTCTCTTATGGTTTGTCTCCCTCACTGGTTTTGTCTTGTTTCATTTTTTCCTCTCTTCCCCTATGATCCTCTGCCTTGTTTCTTAAATTCCACATATCAGTGAGATCATATGATAATTGTCTTTCTCTGATTGACTTATTTCACTTGGCATAATACTCTCTAGTTCCATCCACATCATTGCAAATGGCAAGATTTCATTTTTTCGATGGCTGCATAATATTTCATCGTATATGGAGTTTTCTTCATCCATTCCTCTGTCGATGGACATCGGGGCTCTTTCCATAGTTTGGCTATTGTGGACATTGCTGCTATAAATATGGGGTGCAGGTGCCCCTTTGGATCACTACAATTGTATCTTTGGGGTAAATACCCAGTAGTGCACTTGCTGGGTCATAGGGTAGCTCTATTTTTAACTTTTCGAGAAAACTCCGTACTGTTTTCCAGAGTGGCTGCACCAGCTTGCATTTTCACCAACAGTGTAGGAGGGTTCCCCTTTCTCCACATTCTTGCCAACATCTGTTGCTTCCCGACTTGTTAATTTTAGCCATTCTGACTGGTGTGAGGTGGTATCTCCATGTGGTTTTGATTTGTATTTCCCTGACGCCGAGTGACGTTGAGTACTTTTTCATGTGTCGGTTGGCCATTTGGATGTCTTCTTTGGAGAAATGTCTGTTCATGTCTTCTGCCCATTTCTTGACTGGATTATTCTTTGGGTGTTGAGTTTGATAAGTTCTTTATAGATTTTGGATACTAGCCCTTTTATCTGATATGTCATTTGCAAACATCTTCTCCCATTCTGTTGGTTGTCTGGTTTTGTCAACTGTTTCCTTTGCTGTGCAAAGCTTTTTATCTTAATCAAGTCCCAATAGTTCATTTTTGCCTTTGTTTCCCTTGCCTTTGGAGATATATCTAACAAGAAGTTGCTGTGGCCGAGGTCGAAGAGGTTGCTGCCTGTGTTCTCCTTTAGGATTTTGAAGGATTCCTGTCTCACATGTAGGTCTTTCATCCATTTTGAGTCTATTTTTGTGTATGGTCCAGTTTCATTCTTCTGCATGTGGCTGTCCAATGACATGTACATTAAACCATTTTAACTTAAAACATACCATGTGACTGAATTTATATCCATGACAAGATCTATGGAGATTTATTAATAACATATAACTTTGCTAGTGATTTTCTGTTATTTTGTATGAACAGAAGTTGTATGTAGTTATTTTAAGTAAAATGCTTAGAGAAATGATTTAGATTTATTTGTGGTTATATTTTATCAAAAAATAGGTATCCTTTTGTATGTAATGGAAAGGCAATTGCCTAGGAGCTTGAAGTGTAGGATTGATTCAGACATTTACCACAGGCTGACTGGAAAGAATAAAGAAAGGTCCTGACTTTTTTTTAGCTTTCTGTAAAAAGTGATTTCCCAACTCACAGTATTCTCAATGGTATGTTGTATAATTCCTAAATTATATAAATATTATTAATTTGTAGATACACCTTTTTACCAAATTCCAAAAGCAACCTCCAAAAATCACTTATAAAATCAATCTCTGGATTTAATGCCTACTTCAGTTTGGAGAAGTTTAAGATGTCAGTGTCTAATTATAGTCACATATGTATATATAAAGAAAAAGCATATATAAAGAAAATATAAATATATATAAAGAAAGAAAAAAATGGATGCTTAGACAGGTCTCTCTTATTCATAAATAGTCATTACAGAGGTCACAGCTCCTCAATTCCTGCCTCGCCAAGTTCATCTTTGTAAATTTGACTTCTGAGACAAGAAAAGGTCACTCCATTCTGTGGATGTACTATAATTTAACCCATCAGACGCCCATTGATGGAAACTTGAATCCTTTCACATCCATTCCTATTACAGGTATTGTTGCAGTGAATAGACTTGTGCCCTCATTTTGCACAATGTGTTTGGTGTAGATTCTTAGAAGTGAGGTTGCTAGGTCAGATGGCAAATTTGCAAGATACTGCCAAATTTCTCTCCATTATGGTAGTATTTTGCATCTTTATTAGTAGTGAATGAATAAAATTATTTTCTTAAGCCCCTCTCAAGCCCATACTGTCACATGTTTAGATTTGTTTAAATCTAATAAGTAAAAAAAAAAAAAAAATACTCCAGTTTTTTTCATTTTCTGATTAGATGCCAGTTGAGCATCTTTTCATGTGCTTAAGACCCACTTACATGCCTTTTTCCCTGAACTCTTTATGCATATCTTTAGCCCCCTTCTACAGAGTTGTTGAGCTTTTTCTACTCTATTGTTTAGAATCCTTTTATATATTAGTCTCTTTTGGAAGATAGGAATTTGGACACTGTTACAGAATTTGAATCTGCGTTGGGCCTGAAACAGCTCACAGGACTGAAGGTTTAGTCTTTTTACGCAGGTGCAGTTCTGAACTTATCTACTAATATTTTGCTTCTGGGATTGTGAGAAACAATGAACCCTATCTTGCTGGTACCTTTGCCATGGGCTTCCTCCTAGCCCATGATGAATATTCAGCCTCCTACTTTTCTGTCAGCAGCTCTCTGGTCATACACCACCTTCTGCCTCCTCCGGAGGGAACCACTCAAGTCTGACTGCTCCCCCTTTCTGAGGACAGCAGCAGCAGCACTGAGGTACCCCAACTTTTCTTCTCTTCAAGCACCTGCAGGCGGGGTCATCCCCTCATACTGCACTTGTGCCGTTATTGTTTATTCGTGT
Organism: Ursus maritimus; assembly: GCF_017311325.1. NCBI lineage: Eukaryota > Metazoa > Chordata > Mammalia > Carnivora > Ursidae > Ursus > Ursus maritimus. The sequence goes on along the minus strand of NW_024423344.1, from coordinate 55,133,181 downwards.
TCTGCTTTTGCTTGGAGTATTTTTGCAGATGTTTTTCATTTGTTTATCTTGTTTTCTATGGCTTCTGGACTGTAAATCACAGCTGGGAAGGACTTCCTACTCTAAGGTTATACAGGAGTTTATTTGTGTTTTCTTCTAGTACATCTAGAACGTCACTTGGACATCAAGCTTTTGATTCAGTTATAGTTTGTATCAATGTATTTTTGATGTACTTTTTTCTTCATTTATGATACAGTTGTCTTTTTCTTTCGTAACTTTCTCAGGTTTTGATAGCTCCAATTTCACATGATGGTCTTACAGACCACCTCCTTTCTGTGTTCCTGTAATTTGGCACTTTCTGTTTTCTTCTTTCTTTAAAATCATAAATACTTAAATATATTTTTAGTTGATGTTGTAATATTATACTATACTTTTCACCAATAATGTGACACAACAGTTAAACTTGCTCATCCTTTTTCTTAATGCATTGATATTAAGTAGATTCCTGGGCAGCAATAATAGGATTGATCCAGACGGCTGTCCAAGCTTCCTGAGTTAAAGATTTCCTTTTTGTTTCTGCAAAGGACTTAAAAAAATATATATACATATATATAAATATAATGTATTTTATATATATAAAATATATATAAATATGTATATTATATATATAATATATAAAAATATGTATATTTTATATTTTACTTTATATATGTTAATATATTATATATTGTATATATAAAATACACACACACACATACACACACACACACACACACACACATATATATATATACATATATATATATATAATCAATCTCTGGCTCTCAGAAATTTCCTAAAAGAAATCTTGTACTAATAGTCCTGGATTTCCTACATCTCACAGCTTTTGCCTTACACGATACGCCTTCATTTATAGAGGTTCTATTTGTTGAAACTGCTATCTTTGGGAAGTAGTCCTCATTCCAATTTCTAAGTCTTCTCTCTCTGTTTCTTTAGAAATTCTGCTATGTTCAATACTGGTTCTAATTCCAATGCTTATCTTCTGGTGGGACCCTCTCTTTCTGGAAGTCAATATGGTAAAATCTGTAATAATATGCCCTGATAATGCAAATTATAATATAATGCAATGAGAAAGTAGCTCCTGTTCTCTGTTAAAACTTATTCTTAATTGGAGGTAAAATAACATTTGATCTCCTCTCAGGTAAACTGGATGATAAATATGGCAGACAGACTGAGAAGCCATGGGGCAATTGGTGTCGTTCCCATCTCAAGATGGGAAGTAGAGGGTAGAGTAGCCATAATCCCAGTATTTCCCTTCCCTAATTTTAACCCAGCTTGGATATACAGAATGGATATCAACTAACTGGAAATATTTCTGGAATAATAAGTAATCTGGAATTTTCTCCATTGATATCTAAACCAGACTAGAGAGTTGCCATCACATGACTCCAGAAGCCAAATATAGCGATTGGATTTGAATCGCATGGCCCAGGCTCTGGAACTCCCATCCAGTCACTGTGTAGTCTCATCTTAGTCACTGCATTAATCTCATAGTAATGGAGCTGAGCATTATATGTGATTAAACGCTTTGTGTCTCATTGGTTTAGGTATTATCACATCTCTAGCAATTTCTAGGCCTCCTGTATTGATCCCTGCTCACTTCCTGGCACATTCCCATGGATCTATCTATGCCATGGCTTGCTGTGGACCTGATTTTGGCAACATTTGAACACAACTTCTTGCCTGTGGATTTTTTTTCTTTCCTGATCCTAGTTTTCTTGAAAATGTAGGATGTGAATCTGTTGTTAGCTGTGGCTATTGTTCTTATTATTCTATATGATTACCTGCATGTTCACACCAGAACTGGAATTTCGCTTGGAGATTTGGAAAAAAGATACTTTAAATTCTCTGAATATAATTTCTTATCTCTAAAGTTAGGAAGCTCAAGCTTCATAAAATACAATTTAAGATTCATTAGTAGATTCTCATAAGATTCAACAGTAGAAGCAGTTCATCTAAATACTTTCTATTCATTTTACATTCTTCCTTTCTAGAGAATAGTAATTTTTTATCTATTTCTCCAAAGTTCACTATTGGAATAGATATTAAAAATTATACATACTTTAGTTTGAAAAAAGCATAAAGGAAACCGTATTACCTTTGACCTTGTGAATAACAAAGCTGAATGTACATAAGCTGCTTAACAAAAAAAATATTCAATGTAGATTCATTTATGCACAGTAAAGAAACTTATGAAGGTATCTAATATAGATATACTTTGACAATGTTCGCAAATAATAGTACTTTATCTTTGAAGAAGAATATAATTATTTTATAAAGCGCTACATTGATCCCAAGCACTTTTTCAATGATGAACATGCTTGGATTGAAGAATAAGATAAGATTAAATATTTTTTGTTCTGCTTTGACTCACACTTGTTTCTTCTCAAGTTAAACCTAATTTTAGTTGGCAGGCTCCTAGCTATTAGTGTGTCATCTACTGTGACCATTTCCATCATGATATGCAGAGGTCATTTGTATGATATTTGACTCTATTGATTCTAAAGTTATAAAATTCAACACCACATGGACTCTTTACAGTCCATGATAAAAATGGAATTTGGGACTCCTGATGTGTGGCAGAGGGCAGCTTAAAAAAAAAAAAAAAAAAAAAAAGAAAGAAAGAAAGAAAGAAAAAGAAATATGCCATCCTAGGAAATAAATGTTTATAGAGAGATATCAGGTTTGAACTCACACTGGTAGGAGGAAGAGGAACGGATTAAGAATAAAAAGTAACAAAATGAAAACATGAGAACTAAGTAAAATTGAAAAACAGAAGAAATATGAAATTAATGTTGGTGTAAAAAAAGAAAAAAAAATGTATCACCAGCAAGGGAAGAATGTCATTGACAGCTTCAAAGGAAACCTGGGGGGAAAAATCATATGAATTGTGAATTTGTGTTGCGGCCATTTGTTATGTCTTCTAGCCACCTGGCACCTTTTGTACATACTTCCTGTGCTTGAGAATCTTCTCTTCTGAGCGTTGGATACCCAAGATAGAAATCAGAAAATGTACTTGCCCAGTGTGATTACCTTTTCGATGTGTCAACTCAGGGTAGCTATCATCCCTAGTTACCCAAACACTAATCTAGGTATTGCTGTGAAGGTATTTTGTAGATGTAATTAAATCCCATAGTTAGTTGACTTTAAGTAAGAGAGAGGATCCTAGATAATTCGTGTGGCCTTATTTAATCCGTAAGGTCTAAAAGCAGATCTGAGGCTTAGTTGAAGAAGGAAATTCTACCTGTGAACAGCTGCTTAAACTTGTACTCTAGAGTTTTAGCCTGTACTCTGTAGCATCCTTTAGACTTTGGACTCTCCCTACCAGCCCTCACAACCTTGCAAGCCAATTCCTTGTAATAGGTCTCTCTTCTTATTTCAGTTTTGGGGTACCTTGTGATGCAGCAATACTGTCCCCATTTTAGAAAAGTGCTGTCTAAATTTCCTCATAGATTGACTGTCTTCGGACACCCAGGCATAAAAAACAATTGAAGAGTATTCTCTCATAAAACACTTTGGGTTTGGAAATTTATATCAGAGTAGAACTGCAGAAAAAACAGATACTTTTATTGGGCTGTCCAAGGGGGAAAAAAAAGGCATCCCTCTTAGGATAATTGCCCACCTATTACTACTGTTAAAAAATTAGAAATAATTATCCTCCACACAAATAGTACTCAGGCAAGGATAAACTCATTTAATAAGGAGTTTCAGAGAAGCCTATTGTTCCTAAGACTTGGTTTCTAAGGTATGTGGCCTTAGGGTTTCTAGATCTACCATTCTTAGCAACGTACACCCAGGTTAGCCTTTTTTGGGTCTCATGTACAGTAATTTTTAATCTAATGTTGGTGAAAGAATTCTTTAAGAATATAGAATCTTTCTCCTGATAAATACAAAGTACAACAGTGAGTTTACAAATTCCCTGATCATTTTGGAAAATATTTCCTACCTAATAATTGTGCATAAACTTGAGTAATTCTGGTAGAATCTAAGTTATATATATATATATATATATATACACACACACACAGTACTATATATATATATACACACAGTACTATACTGTACTGTATATACTATACTGTACTATACTGTATAGTACTATACTATACCGTACTGCACAGTACTATACTGTGTGTGTGTGTGTGTGTGTGTGTGTGTGTGTGTGTGTGTATAAATATAACTTCCTTTACCATTCATTCCTTGATGAACATTTAGGTTTTTCTAAACCTTGGCTTTTGTCAATAATGCTACAAAGAACATAAACACGCAGATATCTCTTCAAAATCCTGTTTTTCATTTCCTTTGGATATATATCCAGAGTGAGATTCCTGGATGCTGTTTTCCATTGTGGCTGCGCCAGTTAAGATTCATACCGATAGTGCACAAGGGTTCCCACTTGTTTATTTTTTGCTTCTGTTTCCTTTGCTTTTGGTCTCAAATCTAAAACATCAAGTACTTTATGTTTCAAGTCCCTATATTTTCTGTCAGAAGTTTTATGGTTTCAAATTTTAAGTTCAAGTCTTTGATCTATTTTGAGTTGATTTTTGTATATGGTGTAAGACAGATGTCCCCTTTCATTCTTTTAAATGTGGCTACCCAGTTTCCCTAACAACATTCATTGACAGTCTCTTCATTCCTCCCATTTTATATTCCCCCTTTTATATTCTTGATTGCCTTGTTGAAAATTAATTGACCATATATGAGTGGGTTTATTTCTTGACTCTCTATTTTATTGATCTATGTGTCTGTTTTTATGCCAGTACTAAACTGTTTTGATTACTATAGCTTCGCAATATAGTTTGAAATCAGAAATTTTATTTAAGTCTCCAGCTTTGTTTTTCTTTCTCAAGACAGTTTTGGCCATTCAGGGTGTTGTGTGGCTCCACACAAATTTTAGTATTGTTTTTTCTTCTTCTGTGAAAAACGCCACTGGAATTTTGATAGGGATTACATTGAATCTATAGACCGCATTGGGTAATACGGTCATTTTAACAATATTAATTTGTCCAATCTATAAGCATGGAATATCTTTCCATTTATTTGTGCATTTTTCAACTTCTCTCATCAAAGTATTATAGTTTTCTGTGTACAGATCTTTCATCTTCCTGGGCAAATTTATTCCTAAGTATTTTGTTGTTTTTGATGCTATTGTAAATGAGACTGTTTTCTTAATTTCTCTTTCTACCTTTTCATTAGTTTATAGAAATGTAACTGATTTTTATGTATTGATTTTGTATCCTGCAACTTTACTGATTTATGTAGTAGTTTTAATAGTTTTATTTTTATTTATTCAAGTCTTCAGGGTTTTCTATACATGTCATCTGCAAATGGAGACAATTTTATTTCTTCCTTTGTGGTCTGTGCATTTTATTATATTTTTTCTTGCCTACTTTCTCTGGCTAGGACTTCCAGTAATAAGTTCAATAAAAGTAGTGAGAATGGATATCCTTGCCTTCTTCCTGATCTTACAGGAAAAGCTTCGAGCTTTTTACCATTGTTAAGGTGTGTACTTGTCATATATGGCCTTTATTATGTTAAGGTTCCTTCTCTCTGTAGCCGGTTTGTTGAGAGTTTTTACCATGAAAGGATGTTGAATTTACTCAAATGCTTTTTCTGCATCTACTGAGATAAGCAGAGGCTGGTAGAATTTTGAAGAGCATAATAAAATAAGTCTAAATTGTCTGTAAGAGATTGTTAGTAGAAATATCAATCTTAAATGTTTCTGCTACTGAGTAACTCAGAGGAAGTCAGAAGCATGGTAAATAAAGCTAAGTCACCTTGCCAAATACCTATATAACTGTGAACAGATTGTTAGTAGAACTATGGAGGTTAAAGGTGGTGTTCTTCAGGGCATAGAAAGAAATGAAGAACGTGTTATTGGAAACTGAAAGAAAAAGGATCCTTGTGATATAGTGACAGAAAGGTTGGCAGAATTATGCCTTTAGTTTTGGGGAAAGCAGAACTTGTAAGTGTTGAAACGGTATTTAGTTGAAGAAATTCCCAAACAATGTGTTGAGGATAGGAGCTGGTTCTTGCTTTTTATAACAAAATTTGTGAGATGAATGGATAAATTGAAGAATTTTTAAACAAAAGGGAACCAGGACTGTGATTTGGAGGTTCTCAGCCTATTTTGATTATAACAGTTGCTAAAATTAAGAGACTTGCTATCAGAAAGAGGAAATAAAAATGAATGTATGGCTAACCATTGAAAATATTGAATATGTGACTCATAGAGCCCATCAGTCGTCATAGCAGAATCAAAATTAGAGGTGCAATTATCTAGGAATGACCTCTAGAGGAGCCTCTTGCCTATTAGCATGTATATAATCATGCATACACGCATACATGTACACATACATACATATACACTTACACAGCAGTATGTAATAAATGAAATATACTAGAGAGAATCACAAGGCTCTTAGGAATATTGTACAAGAAACACAGCTAGAATGCATTGAAGGGAGCTGAAAGAGGACAAAATAAAAGAAGGTTGTTGGACTTCCAAAATTCTGCATGCAAGAAACAGGCTAAATAAAACCATTCAGCTGCAAGCACATTCTACCATTGATCAAAAAGGAAGAATGATTCAGAGGACAGAGTTAAGAATCAGAGAGGATTATCACCAGGCTTTGAAACTAAACAGAATTTGCCCAACTGAATTTTGAAATTGTTTTGGACTGGTGGTTCCATTTGCCTTTCATTTTCTCCCATTTCAAATAGGAATGCCGATAACTGGTATACTATGTCTATCCCACCATTACCTTGGAATATAGTAAATGCATATTTCACATGTGAAGGATATGAATCTTTGGTAACCAAAAGGGTGAACTGTGGTAAGCAGAATAATGGCTGGCCGAAGATGTTAAAATTCTAATCCCCAGAACCTATGAAAATGTTAGATTACCCAACAAAATGTAATTAAGGTTAAAGATGGAATTCAAATTGCTAACCAGCTGACCTTAAAATATTGACATTAGCCTGGATTATATATGTGGACCTAGTATAATCACCAGGTTCTTTTAAAAATGGAGGAGGAAATTGGAAAAGGGACCAGAGAGATGGCAGTATTAGGAGGATTCAGGCCCAATCTGCTGGTTTTGAATATGGAGACAGAGGACCATAAGTAAAAAAATGAAAGAGGCCTCTATAAGCTGGAAAAGGCAAGGAAACAGATTCTCCCTTGAAGCATACAAAATGAATGGGGCGCTACAAACACCTTAATTTTAGAAAAATATAACCCATTTTGGACTTTTTATCTCCAAAACGACAAAACAATAAATATGGCTGCTAAGCCATTAAAGTTGTTTTTTGTTTTGCTTTTACAGTAGCTGTTGAAAATTAGTATACATAGCCTGGCCTGCAGCTAGGGGTCAGGCACATGACATTGTCCCCAGCATACAGATTAGCCTCCTTAACACTTCAGTTTGAAGGTAAGCGTGGTGAAGAGGTGAGTAGTGCTCAGAATCCCTTTGTGGTGAGGGTGGAAGGCGGGCTTTGGTTTTTAGAAACAGAAGTGATAAAGCAATGGTGTCAAGCCCAGCCCCAGTATTTGGAGGCAGTGTCTAGGCCCAGTTGTGGTCACTGTCGTCTTCACAGAATAGTCTTCTGGTAAGATTTGGGAACTGAATCTGGCTGTGGAGCCCCAAGAGCCCAAAAGCCCAACTTGCTATCTCCTTAGAGATTCCTCGACCTATTTAATATCCTTTAAAAATCATTTTTTGAACTAGCTAGTGTGCTATTTCTTTCCAATTAAGAATTCTGACATACACAATTTATCAAGGCAGAAGCTTCATTGGATTTTTGAGAAAGAAACCATATTTTAGGATTAATGTGGAAATAAATGCTAAAGAATTGGAGAAACGGGGTAGAGAGCACTTTGTTTAATAATCGGTGCCCTTCTGTTATTAACTCCTGAGACAAGAAGAGTGCCAAATCAGTGTTGCAGTGAATGAACTAGGACCTTTATTTCCTCTCTGGGCAAATGAAATGCTAATTACCTTGATGTTTTAAATTCAAGCAGCTTATTCTTTCATTCACATGTGGGAATTCAGGCAAATATAATGTCATGTAGGGAAATCCTCTATAGTTTATAAAAGAGGAACCATACTAAGGTCTCCTTTACAAGAATAGACAATAGAAGTCTTTCTGATTATGAAACTATACAGAAGTTATGGTTTTACTCATAAATTTATTAATTTAATAAATTATTTATTTTTATGACGGATATTTATTGGAAATCTACTATTTACTTGACTATGATGGTATAGCCCCTAATAAGGGATGGCCTCTGCCTTCCAAGAAGTCTACACTTAGAGGAAAAGTCAGGTATAATGAAAATAGCATGAAATACATGATAACATATAGAACTGAAGAGTACAGAAGAATATTTGGCTAAATCTGCCTCCAAGATGTGGAAAGTCTTTAAGGCAAAGATGGTATTCAGTCTTAGCTTTACAGGATAGAGCAGACAAGAGGAGGAAATCAGAATAGGATATATTTCTGATAGAGAAGTTGCTATGTGCAAAGCCAGAGAGAGAACAGTGAGGAATAATATATTCACAAATGTGGGGCACCTGGGTGGCTCAGATGGTTAAGCGTCTGCTTTCTGCTCAGGTCATGATCTTGTGGTCCTGGGATTGAGTCCCCTGTCAGGCTCCCTGCTCAGGGGGGGGTCTGCTTCTCCCCCTCCCTCTGCCCCCCCCACTTGCGCACACGTGTGTTCTCTCTCTTTCAAATAAAGAAATAAAATCTTTAAAAAATATATATTCAAAAATGACATCAGGTCAATATGGACGAAGTGAAGGGTATGCATTTATGTGTATATGTGAACGTATGTGTGCATGTGTATGTGTATTGGGGGTTGCGTTTATGAAAAACATTAAACTGTTACAATAAGACTGTGAAAGAACTTGCATTTCATGCAATGACATTTATATTTGAAAACATTTAATCATAGGAGTAAAAAGACCAGCACTGTGTTCTGGCAATGTGCAGAATATAGTGGAGAGGAGACAGACTGAAGGCAGATAAGTAACTAAAAAACAATGTGTTAGCCCTAGTTAGAAATAAATTACTAAAACTAGACAGTGGCATAGAAAAAAAAAGGTTAAACTTCTAGGCCTTCAACAATTAGACTGGGAAAGGTGGTTAAGAAATGAGTTGTGGTAAGACAGTGGAAGATAATGCATTCAACTGGGGGAACTTCATGTGATGTTTTCATTAACACCCAAATAAAATAACTCAATTCCCTGTCCTATTTGCATGTAGTAAGTCCAGAACTCTTGAAAAATTCTGAGCATTTTGAGGAATTGTTTTCCCATATTGTGTATTTTTTTTTTTTTTTTAACCTCTTCTGTTGATGTGAATTCCCGGTTTCTCTTTGGTTACGATTGGCCACATCATCCCTATCTCTCCATGCTGACTCAGCTCTCTTTGCTCTGTTTGAACCAAAATTTGTACTCATTCTATCCCTCACTATTATTTAGCAAAATTCAATAAAGACAGACACTAATCTGAGATTTCTAACAAACAACTGAAAACATTTATATAATGTACTCATTATTCAGAACATCTTCAATACTTCCAAAATCTTTCAGCTTTATGTAGTTACAGTGAAACTGCCATTATGAGCATTTCCTACTCAGAACTATATCCTATTTCCCATTTCTAATCTTCCCCATCCCAAGTTGTGTCCCTGTGTTTTTTTTTCAGAGAAATAAAATATTCCTTTAAAATTAAACCCTCCTGTAGATGCATTTTCTAAAATAGAAGCAGACACTACAAAAGATAATCTTTCACATCCCAGTGTAAAGTATTTGCATTTTGCCAATTTCCAGGCCACCACAAGACAAGGATGATAAGATGTAACTTGATTTCCATCTATGAGAAACTAAGAGATTTCACTGAACTTAACATTCTTAGAACAAAGAAAGGATAGAAAAAAATGTAGATTACTGATTCCATTTCTGGAGACTAAGAAAGTGTTTCTGAATGTTCTGAGAAAGACATTTTGTTTCTCTTCATGTACTCAGAATTGAGAGATACTGAAATCTAGTATATACACTCCCCCAAATAACCAGATAAGGGAGAAAGAAAATAATAAGTAGGTAAATAATGGAGATAATGTTTCATCCCTTGTCTGATGGGCCACCAGGTGAAGATAACCATCGGTTAAAAATGTAAGTGAGGAGATTAATAAAGGCAAGATATATATTTGGTAATTACTAATAATATACACAGAATTAGAAGGTGTGAAACCACACAAATTCATCAAGTCAAAGTCAGAGTGTGGAATTAAAAAAAAAAAAAGACAAGGCATGAACTCAAGAAAACTTTGCAATTTAAGAAGATAAGCTAAAAAAAACCTAGAAAATTAAAGTGATTTAGAATGAGCATTCAGACGATGACCAGAGAAAACAGAAGAGTAAATTCATGTAGAAGATATTTTTGAGGAGCAATTCACAGTGCAAGTACTCTAGAAAATTTTAATAGGATAGACCCTGTAGAAGTGTAATGACGTTTAATGACGTTTGACAATTAAGAGCCACTGAAGGTCTTACCCAGAAGGTCATGTGGAATGGACAGTGATAAGCAGATAAGATCAAATGAGAACATTTAGATGACCAGGAAATATGAACTGGAAAGGAGGGATTTAGAGTGATAAGCCCATTAAGAGATTTTTATGAAGGGATGTTGATTAGTACATGAGCCACACCCTTAGCGGCAATTTCCTCTAGAATTGATATCTTCAAATTCCTGCATTTAATAAACTTGAATGATTCTTTACTAAAGGCTTTAATAAGTGAAGAAGAGGAAGAAAAAGAAGATGATGACAATGAGGGCGGGGGAAGGGGGAAAAGGGGAAGGAGGAGGAGGAAATATTAATTAAGAAAAAATAATTCCATAATGTAGAATAAAATTTGAGTAAAAAAGTGAGTGTATATCATCTAAAAAATGGTACTATGCATATTCACAAGACTTTATACAAAGTTCTACTAATTGTATCTCTACATTAAGATAAATGCTTTAGCCGGAATGCTGCACCATGGGCAATTTTTTGTAGCTGGCTCTTACACTAATTGCAGAAAATTCTTAGCCCTTCTGTGTGCAACTAGCTCTTCACAGTTCTTGCGTTGAAGGTCAGGCACATAATCAGTTATAGATCATAATTATAAAATCTAATCTACTGGTGCTTACATTTATATAAAAAAGATTTGGTAGTTCTTCTTTTTGTAATAAACTTACCATATTATTATTCCATTAGAAACTATTAGATTATTTCTCTGTATTGAACGGAGATATTTTGCTTTACTATGAAGTTACAAGGACTAAATACAAATTTTAAGTTTTTAAAAATAACTTTTAGGAGATGTGATCAATATTTGGGTTTAGTCATCAATCTGCTTTCTTCGTTGTGTACAAATAATTGAAATTCTCCTACTTCTTGTTTAGTACTATTAAACTTCCTTAGATTTTATAGTTTAATTAATATTTGCTTGTATTTATGGACTACTCTAGCAGTGGTAGGAAAATTGAATTATAGAAAACTATTTTATTTTACTTTATTTTATGTATTTCTTTAAAAAATTTAATATGAGGCTGACTGAGCTTAGTTGTGTGTTCAGAATAACGACCCAAATACAGAGAAAAAATTTAATATACATGAAAAAGAACTTTTTTCAAGAAAGAGGCAAGTAGATTAACTAAAAGAGGTCAATAGTTAAAAAGTATTGTCTACTTCATACACAGATAAAATGAGAGATGGAAAAATAGACTTAATCTAAGAATGCACCAATTCTTCATTCATTTTCTGATTATACATAGATAAAGGGAAAATAAAATATCTAAATGAAATCTTCCGTGTCACAGTCCTATTACTACTTCCTAGGAACGAGGCACCACAATCTCCATTTTCCCCCAACATTTCCAAATATTTTTATGATTAATACTTCAAAGACTTCTTCCTTCTTTGGTAATACTTAGTAATACTAAGAAAGTGTACTTTATTTAGCTCTTAGAACTGAAACAATATAAGTTATATTTTTATGAAAAGCCAGTCTCTTCAATTTCTTTCATTTGCGAGAAGTTCTAAAGCACCATGAAAGGCCCATCTGCTATAGAAAAAAAATCAATAGGTTATTTAAGTTTTTGACAGCCTCTTAATTGCATTTCTATAAATGCTTTAAGTGCATCTTGGTTTGAAAATGAAAGACAAATACCATAAGTTGAAAAATTATAAATGATACATGACCCTTTCTGTGAAAGGGAATCAGATGCACCAATGACCTTTGACCATTGAAGAAAATGTTTCCTTTTCTTGACATTCTCCTTTCTTAGTCAGTCCAAACTTTGCTACCAGTAAAATCTCCAAAAACTGGTCATGTGAAAAACATTTGAGATCTTAGCAAATCAGTATAAAAGCTCAAAATCATCGATGTAGCATTCAAGACATCAATTTGTTGTTCAGATTTTTTTATGACTTCACCACTAGGTAAATTCCATGCTCAAAAACAAATTATTTTTCCTTCTTGGCAACCCTATGCACTGTCCCCTTCCCACATCCCTGTTGCTGTGCTTAATAACGACACAAGAACAACAATTTCATGCTTAAATACATTTTTTATCAAGTCCTAATTTAAAAAAAAATCTAAATTGTTTATATTCTTAGGGATTTTTTAGTAATAAATAATAATCTGCCTTTACTAAAAATTTTAAAAACTTACTGTTTTTATTGGACACCGACCTCTATTTCTATTTCTCTATCACACAGAGAGCGTATCACAGTGTTGCACGATAGCTACTAGAAAAATGTTTTTTAATAGATTCCAAAAGACTTCATTTCAAAGAGAGAGAAAATTTCAAAACTACATTTTAAAATTGATTATAAAATAACAGTAAAAAATCTATCATATATAATATATATCAAATTTATAATGTAAATATGTACAAACTTTTATAATTATTTTATTTTTATTGCAAGGATATATAGCAAATAGCTTAATGTTGGGTGACCTGAATTACTAAATAAAGAAATTTAAAAAATAGGAAAAATGAATAATCATTTGTTTCAGGCATGTTTTGCTGAGACCACAGCCAAAGGCCATATCTAAATATGGTTTTAAGACCGGAATATAACATAAAGTTGGAAGTATACAGACATTGTTGTTCAAGTCACCTGTGAGCAACTGAACATTCCAACATATATTAAATTTATTCCGCCCTATTATTAATCTTAAGGAACTGAATCAGACATGATAGTTTAAATTTGATTTTTTTAAGGCTTTCCTATTCATATCAGTAATGAGTTAGTCTTGAGTTATGTATATGTAGGCTGTTAAAAAAATGTAATGAGGACTACTGCAATGTTTAACATTTAATTTGCTGATGAGTTGCATTAAGCACAGAAAATCATTTGCATTATGCTGTTCTAAAACATACAATATACCTGTTAAAAGTGTATGGAGGCTATCTATTTCAAAGTATTCATTTGAGCCCAAATGTGTCTACCTTGACATGTGTCACTCGGGACTACTTTGAGGCTGATAACTATGGTCACAGCTGTTGAAATATCACTGCCTGTTTTCTTTGTGTGTGTGTGTGTGTGTGTGTACACCTATGTATGTGAGTCTCTATGTCTTATGTACAAATTCTGTCTCATAAGATGATTACTGATCATTTCTTTATAAGAACATCTGACTTATTTTACGAACACCTTCAGAAATTTTTAAATATGTATATTCAGGTACATATATATTTAAAGTCTTGGGTGCTCTTTTATTAGGCAAAACACATGTATTACTAGCTTTATTGGTTCATGAAAAGTTTAAAAAACACGTATTAATGATTTGTGATCGTCATAAGTCTAAGGAATGCAACAAAAATATTTATCATAGCTCATCTGAGAATGCATAATGACCAGGGATGTTACCCTAAGGAATACATTAACCAAAAGGAAGTAGCCTATATTTTTAAAAATGACCAAATTCACTCATTTTCTAGTTGATAAATACATTAAGTTCCATATGTTTTGAAATAATCAGGTAATTTGTAAACGGAAGAAGCAGAAGCTGATTGTAATATTCCAAATTTTAAAAAAGAAAAAGAAGAATAAGAAACTACCCTCAGAAATGTTATTTGAAATTAGCATTGCTATCATGACCCTATGAACTCAACCAGAATAATTTTTTAATAGCTAGATCCTTAGAACATCTAAATGGAAATAGAGGACTTGTCATTTTGACACAGGGAACTTTCTGTCAGAAATAGGTTACTGACAGAAGAGTTCTTCCCTGGAAAGCCCTCGGAATAAGGCATTTATCTGAGAGGATCTCATTTTCCCAAGGCAAACAGACAGGGATCAGATGATTTCTTAATCCTCCTTTAAGGGCCTTATTTTTTCTTGTGTAAGGAAAGACAGGATTTGATAAGAGAGATAACAACAGAAAGGTACCTTTGAACCACATCTTTCCAGGCACATGGAAGTGTTTAATGTCAGGAATCGTATCTATAAGGGCCTAGAAAAGTAGAAATGCTACGTATGTATAGTAAGTTTAAAAGCTGCATTACCTTAAATCAACTTTGTCAACATGTTCAAATTAATATGTTTTGAAAGTAATGTACCATGTAACTAGTAAACCCAGAGAATTACTTTTAAAAAAATCCTTCTTAAAAAAAAAATCCTGATATGTGGTAGAACCTCAGAATATCCTTCAGTGGAGAGATTTTATTCTGAGGCCATATAAACTAATTTGCAATTATGCAAGGACAAGGTAGAGAAATCCATAGATATTTTGATGGCAAATGGCACATACAGAAGACAGAATGAATATCAAAGAAAATCTGATTCACCAAGAAAGGGATTAGGAATGGAGAGGATGAATCCAAATGTATTTAAAGTCTTTGTAACTGAAGAGTAAAGAGTTTAAGATACATTGGAAAGAATGGGTCTTAATCTGGAAGAGTAATTTATTACTATTTATAGCATGCAGTGTAAATGTATAATATGTAAACTCTATAATATATATATAGGTGCATAGTTCCCTCTAAGTACTTACGCAAATTGTCACATATTTTTTGACTATTGATAAATTAGGCCACATTGTGTCTTCATTCTTTTTCCTAACTCTGTTCTATTTTAAAAAGACAAGAGTCAATGGCTAAAAAAATAGTCACATATAAATGTTTAATTAGATAATTGCGATACCAAACTGTTGAAATATGAGAAAGTAATTATTAGTGGAATTAAAAAAAACCTTATAAATCCAATTATATTGATTTCAGTTTTTTTCTTATCTCCCTAAATGCAGCCTACCCACCCCCCTTTGCCTTGAGACATCTTTGGTGGCATTGCATGCTTTACAAGTGCAGCATTATTAAGAATTTAATTTCAGTTGGGAAACAATTCATAGACCTGTTAGGAAAATATAATTATATCTAACCATTTACACAGAAGTTTGTGAATGATATTTGTTTCAGAATCCATGTTCTATTAGAAAGGAATAGTTTTCATTTATCATTCAAAAATGAGCAAAGATTGCAATAACATTACTAAATCCATAATTGGTATTCAGGAAAAGGCATGCAGAGGACATCTGCTACAAGGTCAGTTGAGTCAAAGAGAAGCATATTATGGAAAAGTTAAATGTATTAAAGGATTGACATGTATTAGTAATGAGGAATGATTTCATTAATCTCTCCATTACAGTAAGCAGAAAGTTCAATCACATATTCTACATGAGTTGTTTTGGGATTTTGTAAAAAATATTATCTTTTTTCTCCACCTCACTTTATTTATGAGTTTAATTTTCAAAGTCATCTGGGGAAAGAATAAAAATATCTTTCCACTTATTTGTTAATAGGGAAATGGCTAATGCAAGATTATTTCTAACTCTCTGGACTCAAGTATCACAGTCCTAGGATACGGATTCCACTATTACTTAAGCATAAGGCAAAAACTGGCTTCATTGAGGTCTCTAAAAGGAGACATGTAATTACTAGAAGCCCAGTGATTAAGCCACTGTTTCATAGTAAATATGTTCTCATCAAGGACAAATATAATTTTTGGTTATTAAAATGTGGCATACACTTATGGGATAAAAGGCTATCAGTAATTATGTCAACAGCTATTTTGAACAGGATTTAGATAAACAAAAAAAATCCATTGGGATAAGGACATTTATTGCAAAAAATGTAAAAATAATTTACTCATCATCCTTAACAGATCCTTGATGAGGAGAACTTAGAGATAGAACAATGTAGAATCTACAGGTTTAGGAGGAACAAATGGGCTGGAATTGATTTACATTCAGCTTATGTAACAGAGAAGGATAACTTCAAAATAATGACTGTTATTCACTGGGACTCCATTTCTACACTGCTGAAAGATGATACAAATGAGTACAACATAACATAACTTTAAATATGCATAATACTAAGTTGTTTCCTTTTAAAAAAATCTCTACCTGTGTATTTACATAGTTTTGGCAGTCAATTTTTTTCTTTTTAATCAAATGTATCTTTGGAAGGTCAATCTAGGTACTTTGGTCATCTCTACACTGTAAAATTTGACAGTGTTACAAGATCTTGTAGAGAATACAATGTTCTTACTGTTGTACTAGAGGGACTCCATAAACTAACCATAGTTCAAAAATCCAACTTTCTCTCTCCTTCTTCCTTGTCTTTCACTGAACTTGATGTTCTAAACAAATTTACTTATGTTATAGTTAACCATCATATTATTTTTGCCTTGTTCAACTCTGCTTATATTGTTTCTTCATAATTACACGTGTCTTTGCTACATTTCCATATATTCTACACTAATGCTCTACAGTTTTCAAAAGCATGCCCATATGTCAACTCTTTCTGACCTTCTTAAACTTTTCCTAGTAAATATACTTTTACCTGATCTAAAATACATAGAAAGAAAAGGTCAGTAGGACAATAAAGATGTCATGAGTTCATTGCAACTTGTTTAATGACAAGAAGCCTCAAAAGATATCATGTAGCTGGTCCAGTTTTCCCAGCAACATTTTTCAATGAGACTTTCTCCTATTATATATTCTTGCCTTTTATGTTTTACCTTTATGTTTTTTTTTTTTTGTGCCAGTACCATAATGTTTTGATTACTACAGCTTTGTAAAAGAATGAAATGGGACCGCTTTCTTTCACCATGCACAAAAATACAATTCAGAATGGATTAAAGACTCTTGCCTTCTTTGTTGTAGATTAACTGACCATATATGCACAGGTTTATTACTGGGCTCCCTATTCTGTACCATTTACCTTTATGTTTTTTTTTTTTTTTTGTGCCAGTACCATAATGTTTTGATTACTACAGCTTTGTAAAAGAATGAAATGGGACCGCTTTCTTTCACCATGCACAAAAATACAATTCAGAATGGATTAAAGACCTAATGTAAGACCTGAAACCATAAAACTCCTAAATGAAAAAAAAAAAAAAGGCAGCAAACTCTTGGACACTGGCCTTACCCATATATTTCTGGATCTGTCTCCTTAGGTAAGGGAAACAAAAGTAAAAATAAACTATTTGGACTACATCAAAATAAAAAGCTTTTGCACAGTGAAGGAAATCATCAACAAAATTAAAAGGCAACCTACCAAGTGAAAGAAGATTATTTGTAAATGATGCAACTGATAAGAAGTTAATATCCAAAATGCACAAGGAAATCATACACTTAAAAACAAACAAACAAAAACAAATAATCCAATTAAAATGGGCAGAAGATCTGAACAGACATTCTTCCTAGGAAGGCATACAGATGGCTAATGGACATGTGGAAAGGTGCTCAACACTACTCATCAGGAAAATGGAAATCAAAACTGCAATGAATTATCACCTCATACCAGTCAGAATCGTTAGTATCAAGAAGACAAGAAATAACAAGTGTTGGCGAGGATGTGGAGAAAAGGGAACACTTGTACAGTCTTGGTGGGAATATAAGTTAAAATACAGTATGGAGGTTACTCAAGAAATTAAAAGTGGAACTACCATATTGTCCAGCCATTCCACTGAAGGATATTTATCCAAAGGAAATGAAAATACTAACTCAAAAAGACATCTGCACCCCCCTGTTCACTGTACCATTATTTATAATAACCAAGTATGGAAGCAACCAAAGTGTCCATCAGTAGATGAATGGATAAAGAAGATATGGAGTATTAATCAACCATAAGAAACAATGAGATCTTGCCATTCATGACAACATGGATGGACCTAGAGGTTATTATGCTAAGTGAAATAAGTCAGAAAGAAAGACAAGCACCATATGATTTCACTTATATGTGGAATCTAAAACAAAAACAAAAACCAAAAACACCCAAAACCAAAAAAACCCAAACAAACAAAAACGAGAAACAGACACATAAATACAGAGAACAAATTGTTGTTTGCAGAGGGTTAAGGGGGTGGGGTAATGGGTGAATACATGAAGGAGATTAAGATGTACAATGTTCTAGTTATATAATAAAGAAATTATGGGGATAAAAAGTACAGCATAGGGAATATAGTCAATAATATTGTAATAATTTTATATGGTGATGGACGGTAACCACACTTACCATGGTGAGCATTTCATAATGTATGTTACTGTCAAATCTCTGTGTTGTACACTTGAAAGTAATACAGCATCGTATGCCAATTATCGTCCAATAATAAATAATATGTAAATACATAAAAATTAATTAATTAGTGAAATCAGTGAACTAATTTTTAAAAAGATAGCATTTAATTCATTAAATTTACCAAAGTCCAAGATTTGGCTTTACAGGTTCAAAAGCACAAACTTGCAGTATATTAATTAGATTCAGGCACAACATCTCATACTAACAAAGCTTATAAAAATGGATACAAAGGTTAGTGTTATGGTTTGATTACTGTGTGAGATACAGTTTTATAGTAGACTGAACATTTGTGTGAATCTGAGCATACTCTAGCCCTGTAGGCCATGGCAAGCAAAAGCAAATGATCTGAAGGATGCCTAGTAAGCATGTAACCAAAGTAAAGTAAACAGTATTATTTGAATAATCTGATAGAAGCAGTTTCTAAAAGGCTACCATATTCACTATAACAAGAGAAATATTTGTCAGGTGAAATGAGTACTCAACACCCTGACTAGGTAGTCTCTCTTAATGGACTTAGATGGGCCTCTCACTGTTCTCTCTGTGGCTTTCCTTCTTTGTTTCCCTTGATATATTCTTTTTTAATGAATATATAATTTCATTAGAGGGTATAAAACACTTTCCATCAATCTTTCTCTACAAACTTCTAGAATGCACCAGAATAGAAATCTCTGAGCTCTTCCTCAAACTTGCTTAATCAGAATCTTTGACTGTGGGGCTTGAAAACTGCTGTTTAAGTAAACAACCCCAAAATACTCTTATTCTTACTGAAGACTGGAAAATGTAAGACTTATAAAATTACTTCTTAGCTTTATAGATTTTTATGTATATATTTTATATCTCTCCAAATCATAAGCTCCATGAATGTGCAATGTACTATCCTACATCTTTTCATTTCTAATTACTAAAAAAAAGGATATTGGATTTATAATTTGTTTATTAAATGTCTACTGACTTGAAATATACTGGGCCTTCAATTTATTGGGTGCTAATTGTAAGCTATTTTCAAAAATTCTCAAACTGTTTTTTCTTTGGATCTAAATGTGCATGAAAAAAAAATGAAGTTAATTTTAATTAAACTGACCTAATTAAAAAAAGTCATAAAACAAAACAAACAAAACCCAAACCCACCACAGCAAGAAAAACTCAGAAAAATATCTAATTGTGTGTTTTATCTTATTATATTCTCAATTTTAGTGTTTCATCTGTATTCTTTATCTTTTTTCTTTTTTCTGGTTACATGGTCAAAGATTTTTAGCTATCTTTTACCAAATTCTTCTTTCATCTTGTTTTCTATACCTCAATCCACTGCCAAATTTTGTCTAACCATAAACATAATATTTGTCATTTGTAATGCAGTCCAATTAAATTATATATAATTTATTATGAAATAAACAAAGTTTAAAGTCACTGAGGAAATTTATTATTATATATTGGCAGCAGTTTAAAAAAGGTTAGAGTCTAACTAACTGGAGGAGAATATGAGTATTTCCTTCATTGGGGATGTTTTTAATCGCTTCTTCAAAATTTTTATCTTTATTTTTTTCTTTTCTTTTTTTTTCTTTCTTTCTTTCTTTTTTTTTTTTTTAGATTTTATTTATTTATGTGACAGAGAGACAGCCAGCGAGAGAGGGAACACAGCAGGGGAGTGGGAGAGGAAGAAGCAGGCTCCCAGCGGAGGAGCCCGATGTGGGACTTGATCCCGGAATGCCGTGATCACGCCTTGAGTCGAAGGCAGATGCTTAACGACTGCGCTACCCAGGCGCCCCTATCTTTATTTTTTTCTAAGATTTTATTTATTGGAGAGAGAGAGAGAGAGCACCAGAGGGGCAGAGGGATAAAATCTGCAAGCAGACTTACTGCT
This sequence comes from Ursus maritimus, assembly GCF_017311325.1. Classification (NCBI taxonomy): domain Eukaryota; kingdom Metazoa; phylum Chordata; class Mammalia; order Carnivora; family Ursidae; genus Ursus; species Ursus maritimus. Next base: position 55,112,639 of record NW_024423344.1, on the reverse strand, counting down.
GAGTGCAGAGTCCCACGCGGGGCTTGATCTCATGACCCATGAGATCATGACCTGAACTGAAACCAAGGTTCAGGGGCTCAGCGGACTGAGCCACCCAGGCACCCCTTAAAAATCATTTTTATGCTTATCAAATTGACTTTGTTTAATTACCTGTTTACTTATTTATTATAAAGCTAAAAACAAACAAACAGAAAACATGTAACGGAAAAGAAAATTCACTTGTTCCACCCTATCTTGTCTTGTCTCCAGAATCAGCCCTCTAAAACATAAAAACCTTTTTAACCTGTTGCTCTTACAGGACTTTATATATATATTTTAAAGACTTTTTTCTTTATTTGAGAGAGAGAGAAAGTGCAAAATGAGTGTGGGAAGGGACAGAGGGATAGGGAGAAGCAGACTCCCAGCTGAGCAGGGAGCCCAACTCAATGCGGGGCTTATTCCTGGGACCCTGAGATCAGGACCTGAGCCGAAGGCAGACGCTTCACGGACTAAGCCACCTGGGTGCCCAGGATTTCCTTTATGTTTTTAAACTTTATGCTAACGCTACTAAATAAAATCTTTTATTGGTTATAATATATAAATATTTTATATCTTTCTTCTGCCTCCCCCTGCGCCCATCTGTCTAATGTTATTATGTCATAATTTTTCATTAAATTAATAGTGATTTTATTAGGATAATGTAAATATTTTTCAATGTGATTGTATTTCCTTTATCAAAGTCTGATTTCCTTTGTACTTAATATTTGACTTTCTAAAAAAACAAGTTTCATAGAATCTCTAAGTCTTCTCACACTGATCAAGAGTATTGCTAATTAACTCTCAATATGTGTATTATACACAGTCAATAAATCAAATAACTGGTTTTTATATTGAATCCCATTTTCCTCCTTTATGTCATTATATTGTTGGAGCATATTTTCTAGCAGTTTCCTGATACCAATTTTTCAGGAGAAAAAATTTTTAAACTTTGCACATCTGAAAATAACTTTATTTTATTCTTACATGTGATCACTGGACTGTATCTAGAACTCAAAGGTGAAAATTATTTTTTCTCAGATTTTGAAGGTATTGATCTATTGTCTTCTAAATTATAGTATTGTTATTTAAAAGCCCAATCTCATTTGAGTATTGATGAATTTTATATCAACATTTTCCATTGGAAAATTTAAGGATATTCATTTTGCCCTGTTGTCTAAAATGCCCTGATATTACATCCTTCTACAACTCTATTTGTCTTTTTATCTCATTGTACTTGTCTTTCATTAAGACAGACATCCTTTCTAGGAAATTATCTTGTCTTACTACTTTGATAATTTCCTCTTCTCTGTTTCCCATGTTATTTCCTCTTGATACCATATTATTTGGCTATTAGATATCCTCCAGTAATCCTTGGATAGTCATCTTTTTCTGTTACTGGCCCATTATCTCTATATTTGCTTGACATAATTTCCAAAAGCTCTTTAACGTTTTTCTGGTTGATGTTATCCATAACATTTTCTACTTGTTTTAATGATGCAATATGATCTCCTGTGGCTGATTGTATTAATTACACTTCATAGGAAGTTTTCTTTTGCTTTCTGTGATGGTTTGACTTTCTACTTTTATCTTTTAAAAATGGTTTTGTTTTTGTCAGGGCGCCTGGGTGGCTCAGTTGGTTAAGCATCTACCTTCATCTCTGGTCATGATCCTGGGCTCCTGATATGCAGCCAAGGTCTGTCCGCTCCCTACTCAGTGGGGAGCCTGCTTCTCCCTCTTCCTCTGCAGCTCCCTCTGCTTGTGCTCTCTCTCTGTCAAATAAATAAATAGAATCTTTAAAAACAATGGTTTCATTTTTGTCTTTCATACTGAATGCTTTCCCCAAACATCTGGTCAACTCTGGCTCCTAGTTTATATTTATAGATGAAGAAGAAAAGCTTTAACTATGTGAAAGGATCTGGTCAACAGACGGGCCCTGCTGTGGCTTCATGTGGGAGCCATTTCTTTTTTCACTGCAACAATCTCCCCAGAGAAAAATCACAAGCCCAGCTTTACATGAATCACTGTCCAGGAGGAATAAGATTAGTATGACTATTTAATGGCACTGAGATTTCAACCTTGGGGAACTCTATATGTATGACTAAATCAGGACACTTGAACAGGAAAGGAGAGGAGGTAAAGGAAGGATAGCTTTTGGTTGGCAACACACTCTTGCACCAGAGCCAGAGACCTTAATTCTGCATTTCTCCTTTGGTGAGAAAAATAATACCCTATTCACCAAATCCAATCTGAGATCAATTCTTTATATTACTAGGTGCCCAATATCTCTTTTTCTTTGTGTATATTTTGAGGTCTAAATGACATATAACAGTACATTGCTTTCAGGTGTACAACACAGTGATTTAATATTTGTATAAGTTTTGAAATGATCACCACAGTAAGTCTAGTCAACATTTGTCATGCATAGATACTAAAATATTTTTTCTTGTTTTTCTTGTGATGAAGACTTTTAAGACCCACTCTTCTGGCACCTTCCATGTATTATGCACGTGTAGTATTATTAACTATAGTCACTGTGCTATACATTGCTTCCCCCTACCTTATTTATTTTATAGCTGGAAGGTTGTACATTTTGACCCTCTTCACCTGTTCCCCACCCCCTTCCACCAGCAACTACCAGTCTGTTTTCTATGTCTATGAGCTTGGTTTTATTTGTTTTGTTTTTTGGATTCCACATATAAATGAGATAATACTGTATATCTTAATACAGGAGCAACAAAATTATTGGCTTTAACAATAAAAATAAACCTACTGATGGGATAATCATAAGAACCAGAACTGATTCCAACTAAACAGTGATCAAAAGTCTGAAATAAATACTTCCTTAGTGTACAATTATTCAGTTAAATATTGTATTAAAGATTATTAAAGTCTGTCCAATAGTGAATTCAAAGGTCACCACTGAACTGTTGGGAGTGGCTTAACTTGGAAAAACATTTTAGCATTATCTATAATAATAATGCCACATGAAGCTCTGAATTTCTGAAGAGAGCTACATTAATAGCTTGAGTATCTTTTAATTGTAACTGTATGCTCTTAAAATTTAATAATGCAATCTCCTTAAACTCAGCATTTAAGTATCCCCTTGCTTAAGGATGATGTTGAAGTTTCTTTTGTCCTTCACTTAATACAACTTGGATAATGCTTTGTGAAAAGGGTTAATCTAATTTTAATTACGTTTATTTAATTAAGCTTCAACCTATTATAAAAAATTGAATATCTAATGGAAGTCAGAGCTGCAGAGAACCAAATCATTTTTGCGACATGCAATTCTTAATTGGAAATGATATAGTGTTCAGAAAATGAATTGTTGTTTGAGAGATGACATGAAATGCTGCATGAAACACCTTTAGATCAGATTTCAAAGGTATTTTTTACTTCTGAAGATCTAAGTGGTTCCTGAAAAAATAATTGGTTTTATTAGAATATATTTTAATCCTTTAAATTTTTGTTTCAGAAAGAAGCAAAGAGAGACAAGTGAGGAGGAAGATAACTGTTTAACAAATAAGGGATACTAACATAATGCATCTAATTCAATGCATACGATTGAGATATGTTACTGAGAATTTTAAATCAAAATGTGTTTTAATGTTTTGTTGTTGTTTTAATGTTTTAATAAAGGTAACAGTTGCCAATTAAGATCAACTTTTCAACAATTACCTCTAAGCTCAGTTTCTAAATCTGTATGTATATCCTGCCATCCTAAAAACCTGCGGATCTGAAACTAAAACGATCACGTTAAGTCGGGGACAAAATGGAGTTGGCCGACACAGGTGCATTAAAGAAAATGAAACTTAACCTTACCTAACACAAGTTGCAGGAATTTACAGCTCTTCTCAGAAATCAGCAGAGGACGTCAGCCAATCGTCAAAAGCCAAGTCTGTTCACTTCACCTCTAGACTTCATTGTTCCCTCAGCTACCCTGATCCAAATAAGGAAGACCACCAGGCAACCAATCAGCTGAACAGGCCAAATGACTTCCATGTTGAACCCCATAAAAGCCCCTTAGTCAGTGAGCAACTCGGAACTCATTGCTCCTGCAGCCTTGAATTTCCCAGCTTGCAGGATGAAACCTTTGCAATAAACTCATTGTACTTCCCCCTTTTTTTTTTCCTTTGTTTTAGTCAGCGTGCTGAGTTTGGTTTTTGACAAAACAAGTATTGACCTGACTCACTGAAGCTCTTCTGAATGATAAAGCCAAATAACTGGTATCTCCACAGCTATTTATTTGTGTACGGGTTGTCATAGCTGAATAGACTGCATTTCGTCTGGTCTTGGGTGAGGACTACTAATACAATTTTTGCATCTGGTTAACTTTTTAAAAAAGATTTTATTTATTTATTTGAGAGAGAGTGCATCAGGGCAGGGGCAGAAGGAGAGGGAGAAGCAGACTCCCCATCGAGCAGGAAGCCCGATGGGGGCTTCACCCCAGGAACCACGACCTAAGCAGAGGGCAGACACTCAACTGACTGAGCCACCCAGATGCCCCAACATCTGGTTAACTTTAAAGCATGTGCTCAGTAGACAAAATTTTGAGAATTTCTTTTTAATTAGAAGATATTTTGAGTTTTGTGATACGCTTATACTTAAAAAGTGGATGCATTTATAATAATACAGTCGTCTTCCCCTGAGAACAAATAACTACAAAGTTTCTCCTGACTTAAAAAAAATCTTTTTTTATAATTCACCTGATCAATAAAGCATTTATAATAAAACAATTTCATTAAAAATGTTCAATAATTCTGTAGAACACAGATTCTATATTTTTAATATATATAAACTGCATAATCTGGATATTGTATATGAATTTAAATATTCTATGTGGATTTTACACCAACATGGAAAAGTTTCTGTGTTACTAATGCCAGAACTATTTTCATCCTCAAAATACTAATTGGCTAATTTTAAAGAAAAATTGCAAACTTTCAAAGGAATACTGGTAGTCAATATTTGTCAAATAAATCAATTTGTGTTTTCTTAAATAAATTTAGCCTATAATCAAGAAAAAGAAAAATAATACTGTTTGAGTGCTATTAGTGATCGACAGAATGCTGAAATTGAGTTGAAACTTCAAATTAATAAAAGTTGTTTATTTGAATAGGATAGCAATTTATGTAAGATAATCTGTACTACATTTGGGAAAGACTCATTTTTTTGAGAATAATCATTCTTGTTTATCATGAAGACATAGTGCCCATTTACAAATTATTTTTCTACTTACAAATTATGTGCAATACTTTTATAACATTGCTGTGTTTGTTTTTACAGTGCATATCTCTTTTTACAGTGCATATTTACTATAGGATAAATGTTTTCTAAGTTTGGAATTTATAAAGAATATTACATGGTTGAAATGAGGTACTCCATGATATTTCCAAGAAGAATACCATTATTTTAATACTAGTGATCATTTTAGAACATCAAGAGTTAGAGTGGTTAATTGAAATTTTTTTAGCTAGATGAAATTTTATTCATTATTGAGTGCAATCTCCTTAATTTATGCATTAAAAGAATACTCTGAGAGTATGTGACCTGTTAATGAAAAAAGAACCAGGTAAAACCAAGACTGAAGATTAAACTCAAAGTCCTGGAATCCCAGGCCATTGCTCCCTTCTTACACACTTTGCCTTTCTTAAAGAGATAAAGTGTCAATCAATTAAAACCTAATAACAGTCATAGAAGCCAGAATGCTGTATTTTAAATGTTCTATTCAAGTTTATCCAAGTTCCACACAGCTTTCCATGTGAAAAAGCTAAATTTCATTGAGAAATACACTAGGACTTCAATTCACATATAATTTGGAGTTAAATAGTTATAATTTAAGAGGTCCTTCTGTTACTGGTTTAACTAATTTTCCATGAACGCGATTAAAAATTACTACCACATAATACTATTACTTACAAAAGATAATGAAGATTCTTTCTTTTCTTTTCTTTTTTTTTTATCCATGCAGTCTGAAAAATAAAGAGAAAATGAGACTGTACTTTCTAGACCATCAGGATTTTTCATCTATGTTTCAGTTGCTCTATGCAGCACTGTAAATACCCTCACAGCAGAGATTAAATTAAGAATCTGAAAAATGCAAGCTAAAAGGACATCAAAATTGTTGGGAGAGATAAATTTCAAATCCTAGTGACAAAAATAGGCAGTACCACTAGAACAAGGAAAACTATCAGAACAATAACAACAGAAAATGATTTTAATGAAAATTTTACAAAATATACAACATTCAGTGTTTTATTAACTGTGGAGTTGAGAGACCATGGGCAATAAACAAAGGCTGGCTGCTTAGGTAAATGAGGTAAGAGGCCAATTCCCAGCCTGCAAAGTGCCTACGCATAAAACGGCATGCCATTTTATATAGATAATAAATACCATTACGATGTCCTATAAAATAACATATAAATATATAAGAACACATATAGTTACAAATCAACCTATTATCTGCATTTAAAATTTACAATAAGCCAATGCTCACATATGATATAACTTCACAGCCAGTGGTCATGCTTCTAATAAATTAGAGAGTCAGAAATAGAAGTACCTTTAGACCTCAAATTGCTCCACTATTATTATTAGAAAATGACAGAAATAATATTTCATTGTCTGTCCATGAAACTCAGTATGCTTTTGCAATCATTATTTTTTATCAATAGTTTCCCCCTCAATAATGTGGATGAAGCAAATCAGACAAAAACAAGAGTATGTTGACTTGCATTTAAGTACTCTATTCATTATATTATTCAGATTATACTAGTGATTTTCAAATCTGATTGGTCATCAGAATAAATAGAAATTTTATAACAAATACTTATAATATTCTAATTGAACATATTAATATTAGAATACTAATAATATTATGTTAATATCATTTCTTAGAATCTGTGCTCAGGTTTATGAAGTTATGTAAAAAAGCTGTTGTTGAGAAATACACTAGAATTAATTTAATCAATATACATAAATGTATACATTTAACCCTTTCTACCAACATTTATCTCAAAAATATTCTCTTCTCTTTCAAGAAACGAATATTTTGCTATATTAAAACGAATATTCATAGGACTCTGAATGTGCTTAAATATAGAACTTTACTACAGAATTTTAGAGAAATACATGCGGTTTGTCATTATATAGATTAATCATTATAATTTGGCTTAAATATAAAATATTTTAGTCTTTTTACATAATCTTTTATTATTGAAAATATCTAAGAAAGAAAACATATTACATTAATCTTTTAGAGTAAAGAACTATTCCCAAATTTTTCAGTGTGATGCTTTCTGGATATTAAAAAATATTTTATTTTTCATCTTGTGATATAATCTTTTCCCTCATATACAATCTTCCAATTCATATGGACCTGGATGAAAAAGTAAGGAGATGGGCCAATCTGGCACAAAAATGATAGCCAGTCAATCATTCAACCATCTGGGCCCAACACAGTCCTGCCTGAGTTTCTGTACCTTGAACCAAAGGGGACCAGCTCATAGATTATAATTAACAGTGGGAAGAGAAATTCTTGTTTCCCACGTTGCTTGCTATTCTGAGCTACTGGCCATGAACCTAAAGCACTGGCTTCTTATTCTGTTCATTTTCTTCTAGCTTTTTACAGATATTAACATGGTTTAGTTTAAGAAAATTATGTTCCTGTATTTTCACTGTATTGTTCAGTTTCGACCTCCATAGAGCATGAAACCTACTTTATATATGCAAATATGTGTTTTAAAATTGTGAATTTCATGTTCACTTTCTTTTAGGAGGGATATCCTTTTGGAATTTGGCAGCCACCGGCAAACACTTAATATAGTAAAGACATTCTGAAGATGTAGCTTCATGTATTCCAAAACAGGTACTGGCTGGAAAGCAACCAGGTCCGTCCCAGCCATCTGTGCCTATTACAATCCTCCTATGGATTTACTCCTCAATTTTTGTTTTAATGTGACTTCAGCATGTGGCTTGTCCAATTTTTATATTGATCAGGATATTTACTGATGCTTCCTCACACAAATCTGCTCATACTTCTTCAGCATTTAGCTTATGTGGGAAGAAAAAGGATTCATTAAAAAAATAAGAATATATATCTCTGTATCTCTATATATACACTGAACATTCCATTGACCTTAAAATGGTGGAGGCTGAGTCTCACAGAACATAAAACTTACTTTATACACGCAAATGTAGTTGTTTAAATTGTGTGTTTCATGTTTATTTTAAAAGCTGAGACCTATATAACCTAATGATATTTGAGTTTAAATGATCCAATGGGACACAAATATCAGGGGAAAAAATACTGAGCTCTACAGCATTAATCATTTTCTTACAGTTATTGTGTCTAAGAATTATAATGGTAATAATCAATTTAATAATTCTCCCTCTACTTTGCATTTCTATATCAGATTCAGGATTTATTAGAGCTCAATATTTACAAACTTCAGTTCTTCCTGAGGTTTTAGAAAGGCATATCTAAATTAAAATACACTCTATTTAAATTGTGGAAGTATAGATACTGGAGACCGTCTGCCTAGTTTTAAATTTTGTGTCAGCTACTTACTAGCTCTGTGTGTTGGACAATTCTCGTCACTGGTCCTTGAATTCCTTTTCTGTAAAAATGAGAATTATAATAATAAACACCCAAGGGGTTGTTGTAAGAATTAAAACAACTACATATAAAGCCACCACAATAGGTGTTTATTAGTACAGAGCCAGTAAATAAGTATTAGTCATTGTCCTCATAAGTCTCTGTAGGGGAATAGTACCAGGGTGCTGGATTGTCAAAGAGAAGTGAGACTGATGACAGATTAGACATTCCCCAAAGGATTAAAGATGTGTATAAGGCAGAAAGAGGCAAGGCAAGCTCAACCAGGCTGGGAAGACCTTTCAGAGGTGCCCTAGGGCTTGACTGTACAAAACAAAACAAAAATGTAACTTGCCTCTTGTGGATCTTTTTAACTAACTGCCTTTTCATCCTTCGCACTAGAGTATTTTCAGATAGAAATACTTGGGTACTTTGATCTATGTGTATGTTCCAATCATATATTTCCAAATATATAGGTTTATTTTTTACCAAGTTTTAAATATTTTAGGGCAACACCAACTGTAATGACGATTATGTTAAGAAATAAATGCTAAAAAAGAAATGAAATGCTAATATCTTAATTTACATTCAAATAACTGAATATTCCCTTAATTGGTGCTTAATATCCTTCAGTACCAGTCATAGATTTTTGTTTCTTTTAATATTTGCTGAAGTTTGATATTTGCTGAATGTGTACTTTTCCTGATTTACATTTGTCATGCAAAGTAAAACTGAAATCACTATTTTCATGTGGATATTCAACCAATGCTACTGTGCACTTTTATCTGAGACAAGCACCCTGGTTGTTTCTGGGTTATGTCTCTCCCATGACTGTGGGGAAATGAACTTGAAATTGTGCCAGTATCTTACTGGTATAATTTTAAAAGGCAACACATTTGAGTAATAGGCACATGGCCATGAAACTAAACCTAATTAAAGTCTTGTCAGTTACAACAAGATCTGGCTTGATCTATAAAGTCAGATAACACCAGATTTGCAAACCTGTACAATGTCAGGTAGGTGTTAAAACTTGACTCAATATTGACCAAGATTGAGAAAGCGGTTTTTCATTGTCTCTAAGTGCTTATTTATTTTTTAATTATGTGACAATGTCTATCTAACTTAGAAAATACGTTTTTTTTTTTTTAAGATTTTATTTATTTATTCGACAGAGAGAGAGACAGCCAGTGAGAGAGGGAACACAAGCAGGGGGAGTGGGAGAGGAAGAAGCAGGCTCATAGTGGAGGAGCCTGATGTGGGTCTCGATCTCATAACGCCGGGATCACGCCCTGAGCCGAAGGCAGATGCTTAACCGCTGTGCCACCCAGGCGCCCCAGAAAATACGTTTTTTAATTATATAGTTTTGAAAAATGTAAATGGTTATTCTTGATCACTATTCTATAAATTGAAGCTAGAAACTAGGGATATAGTTATAGACAGTTTACCTATAAATAAAAAAACAAAGAAGAGCAATATAGGGGGAAATGGGCAGAACGGTTTGTTTCTTAAATTTAAAGGTATAAGAATCTCTATATATTTTCTTTGTGAATTTCTTAGAGAAACAAACATAAAATTTTATTTGAATATTTACTTCAAAACTAACATAATTAATTGACCTTTAATTTTTACACTGTTAAACTCCTTCACATTATATATATAATGAGGTAATTTTACTTCCAGATTCCTGGAAGAAAATGAAACACTGCTTAGAAATGATGTCAATTTTAAGAGACAAACGATGTCACTTTTTCTAGCATCTTAAGACATATTTTTAGCTGTTAATGTAAGAAAGAGTAAAAACTATTTCCAACATTTCTTTTTTTTCTTTTAAAGATTTTATTTATTTATTTGACAGAGATAGAGACAGCCAGCGAGAGAGGGAACACAAGCAGGGGGAGTGGGAGAGGAAGAAGCAGGCTCATAGTGGAGGAGCCTGATGTGGGTCTCGATCCCACAACGCCGGGACCATGCCCTGAGCCGAAGGCAGATGCTTAACCGCTGTGCCACCCAGGCGCCCTTATTTCCAACATTTCTTAAGTGCTATCTTGTCCTATAGGGATAGCTTCTAAATGTGTATGTCGCTTTTCCTCGGCATCTTACTTTATTATTACCAATATGATTCTTTTAGAAACCCAGATTCATGACTGAATTAGGTAATATTTATATATGAGTGTATACTATGAATGTAAGCACACAGAAATTATTCTGAATATATGAAATGGAACATTTTTCTTCTTGTTTGTTTGGAATTAAGGTAATAAATAAAAAGAATACTAGAAAGTCTTACATTGCCACAGGAAACACTCTACTATAATCACAGGATGCTTGTCAGTTGGGCACCTCTGAATCCACAGTTCCTGTCCAAGTGCCTAGCATAGCTGAGGTACTTAATGTACAGCTGTTGTATGAATTAATTATATACAGTCTTTAATATATTCTTGCAGACATGTGTTATGGACTGGGCATATGTTATGGACTGAATGTGTCTTCTCCAAATTCATATGTTGAAGCCTAATCCCCAAAATGATGGTATTTGGAAGTAGGGTCTTTGAGAAGTAATTAGGACATGAGAATAGAACCCTTATGAATGGAATTAGTATCTTTATATGAAAAGACAGGAGAGCTTGCTTTCCTCTCTCCTGTTTGCCATGTGAAGATACAAAGAGAAGATGGCTGTCTGCATATTAGTAAGACGGCCATCATCAGAACTTAACCATGGGGATACCCTATTCTCAGATGTCCAGCCTACAGAACTATGAGGAATAAATTTTGTGTTTAAGCCCCTCAATCTAGGGCATTTGTTAACAGTAGCCTAAACTGACTTAGACAACCAAGAATAATAAGAATTATTGGGATATAAAAGTATTATAATAATACTCATTTTTTGAATATTAGAATTCGAATCTCAAAATAAAAGAAGAAATAATTTGAGGGAAGGGAGAGATGCTGCTATAGTCATTTGTCACAGTCACTTTGGGGTAGTCTCTATGGACAGATGAACATCAAAATTGACCAATCTGAACTAACATGGGCTATAAATCACTAGTACAGCTGTACATTTGGATAACTGTTAAATGTTGGTCCTCGTAGTGTCTAAGACTTCAGAAGTTTTAAATCACAACGTTTAATTTTTAAGTTTAAAATTCAGGTCATTCACAAAATTGCAAATATAAGCTGTTTAGGTAAAATGTTAAGACAGTTTTTCTAATTTTATTAACAATTAATTTTACAATAAACTGATTAGAATAGTATCCTTAAAATTTCTCAGTCTATGTAAAGTAAATATAATCATAGTAATGGACTAATATAGTAAATATAACCACGTAACAACAAAGGTAGGTGTGCTTTACCATATGGTATTTTCCCAGCAGGTCACTAGGGCTCTCTTAACATTATTTTTCAATTTTGTTTCTGTTTTTTTGTAAGACCATACTTATGGGTCTAGCTTCATGTTCTTTGATGCTTTCTATTTTTATCTTCAAGGAAATTTATTTCAGATACTAATGCTTTTAATTCAAAAATTTGCATTTTGATTTATTTGATAATTTCCCTTTCTCTGCTGAAAATTATGTATTTTTATTCATTATGAGAATAAAATGCTTTAACTGAGTGTATTTATAGTATCCATTTTATTTTATTCACCCTTTACCGAAAATTCCAACATCTGTGTTATTTCATGTTTAGATTCTGCTGATTGTCATTTCCCTTGAAAATGAGTCACATTTTCCTGGGTCTTTGTGTTCTTATAATTTTGTATTTTTTTCCTGTATGTTGCACATATTATGAAATGCAGTCTGGATTCTCCCACTTTCTTCCAATGAGAGGTGTGATTTGCTTTTTAGCACCAGTACACCTGTATCGCTTAAAATACAAACTTTGCCTGAGAGGACAGAATGTCAGGTATCAGTTCAGTTCTTCTTTCTTTTTCTCCCTCTCTCCTGAGCTATGTTGTTTGTACTGTGCTCTGCAAAAACATTATTCAGACATCAGCCAGACACTTGTAGAGAGAGTTTAAAAACAGTACTGAAGCTCCCCTTCCCAGGCAGTCCTCCTTTTCCCAGTTCTCTCTCATTTCCCACGAGCTGTTGCCACCCCAGGCTCTGTTAGTCTCAGACCACAAACACAGCATATTTTTCCACTGATGTTTTGGTCACACTATCCTTGCCATACCACAGCTTGCATTTAGTCATTTAGGTCGATGTCCCAAAGACAGAGAATTTACTTCAGGCTTGTCTGCTCTTTCAAAATTTGGTTCCCCCTCAAAATCTGTCTTTTTTCACTCCTGACCTTCCAGGTGGTTAGGTAGCTCCTTTAGTGTTTGCTCGAGTTTATAATTATTATCTATGGAAAGAACCATCTCCTGGTAAATTATTCTATCCATACACAATGGGAAAAAGACAGACTCTTCAACAAATGCTGTTGGGAAAACTGGAAAGTCACATGCAAAAGAATGAAACTGGATCACTTTCTTACACCATGCCCCCCCCAAAAAATCAAAATGGATTAAAGACCTAAATGTGAGACCTGATGCCATACAAATCCTGGAAGAAAATACAGGCCATGGAGACATTTTTCTAGATATGTCTCCTGAGGCAAGGGAAATTACAGCAAAAATAAACTATTGACACTACATCAAAATAAAAAGCTGCACAGCAAAGGAAACAATCACAAAACTAAAAATTGACAAAACTACTGAATGGGAGAAGATATTTGCAAAGGACATATCTGGAAAAGGGTTAGTATCCAAAATATATAAAGAACTGATACAACTCAAAACCCAGAAAATTGGTGGAAGACATGAAAAGACATTTCTCCAAAGAAGACATACGGTTGGCCAATAGACACATGAACAGATGCTCAACATCACTCATCGTCAGGGAAATGCAAACCAAAACTATAATAAGACATCACCTCACACCCGTGAGAATGGCTAAAATCAACAACACAAGAAACAAGTGTTGGTGAGAATGTGGAGAAAAACGAACCCTCTTGCACTGCTGATGAGAATGAAACTGATAGAGCCACTGTGGAAAACAGCATGGAAGTTACTCAAAATATTAAAAATAGAACCAACCTACAATCCAGTAATCACACTACTGGGTATTTACTCCCCAAAATACAAAAACCCTATGAGACCTTGCCATTTGCAACATGTTTAGAGCTAGAGAGTATAATGCTGAGGGAAATAAATCAGTCAGAGAAAGATAAATATCATATGATCTCACATGTGGAATTTAAGAAACAAAATAAAAGCAAAGTTTAAAAAAAAGAGAGAGAGAGAGAGAGACAAGCCAAGAAACAAGACCCTTAACTATAGAGAATAAACAGATGGTTACCAGAGTAGAGGTAGCTGGGGGTCTGGGCAAAATAGGGGACAGGGATTTTTTTAAAAAACATATTTTATCCAACTCTAAGTAAAAAGTTTAACTGATTTTTTAAAATTTACTGCTTTTACTTAATGAAATTATTCTAAAACATTCACCTTAAAAGATATCTTTTTAGTCCATTTGTTCATTTAATACTTATATAAGTACCACAGAGCTTAAATTATAAAAAGCAGAAAATTAATTTAATGTCTAGCAGGACATGTCCTTTCTTCTTTTTTTTCTGACTGGCTATTGCGATAAATACTTTAGTTGCCTTTCCAAATATTCATTATTATCTATTACTCAGTAACTGAGCCCCAAACAGTAGTGTAGAGATAGCTGTAGATACAGATACAGGGGATACAGGTACAGATATGGGGGATGTAGGTACAGCTACACACGCCCATACATATATATACATGTATCTCCCGAGGTCAGGTATATGCTGTGGGAGTGCAAATATACACAGAACTTGTGGGAGTCATCATAAAAGGACCTGAATCATATTTTCCTCCCCCAAGCTCTTGGAATGTAGATTTGGTAGCTGAAGTTTAGCAGACTGGTGAGAGTATGAGGAACAATTGAGAAGGGAAGCTATGATAGAAGATGACAGAGAACAACAGAAGGATCCTAGATCTCTAATCACCAGGGAGCTGACAACTCAAGCTTAGAATGCCCATTCTGGAATTTTAAATGCTTAGCTAGAAATATGTTTCTATTTTGCTGAAGTATTTTTTATGTGCATTTCAAACAAATGTTGACAGATAAAATGTATTTTAAATATTGTTTTATTTTTCCTCATGTATTTTTATGTATCCATTAGAAATCTTCCATCTCATTAAAAATGACCCGGATCATTTTGTTTGGAAACAATAAATAATTTTATAAGAATGCATTTATTTATAATGTTATAATAACGCAATAGGAGTCCTCACTTACCCTCATCTTCTTTTATGTTTTGAGGAATTCTTTATTTTTCTGATATCCATTCAGTATATTTTTTGTGATACTTATTCCTATGAGTGTTAATTTGCCATATGTTACACTTTGGCGGGAGATATTTTTTTCAATAGTATTTAAAATTAATAGAATTTTATCTCATATATTTTCCCCTTTAAACCCTTCGGATTATATGTTCATAATCCTCTTTCAAGCTTTTTGTTATAAATTTACATATTTTCTCTTTCCCTTTGTGTATATCTACCATACCTGTAACAGTGATCAGGAAAAAGAAGAAAACATACTGAATCTTCTCCTCTTTAGGGCAGATGAGTGTAATAAATACAGGCATTTTTTATTATAAATTCTTTGTGTAGCAGAGCAGAATATTTTCAAACTAATTCTGCACTGTTTTTCTTTATCTATGTCCCCAACAAAAAAGTGAAACTTAAAATATGAACTGCGTATAATTCACTCTTGTGTCCATAAGCATCTAACATATTCGTAACTAATTAGCCTTTCTCTTGTGTTCATACAACAAATTGGTAACAGTAAGGCAGTCTTGTAGAATGCTGCTTGTATCTTTTTACTATTTTTTTATAAAGATTTTATTTATTTATTTGACAGAGAGAGACAGCCAGCGAGAGAGGGAACACAAGCAGGGGGAGTGGGAGAGGAAGAAGCAGGCTTCCAGCGGAGGAGCCTGATGTGGGGCTCAATCCCAGAACGCCAGGATCATGCCCTGAGCCGAAGGCAGACGCCTAACGACTGAGCCACCCAGGTGCCCCTGTTATTGTCTATTACTATTTTCTCGTTCAGCTATATTGGTCTATTGAAAATAGTCACTTACTCATTTGCAGAATTTTACTTGGTAAAATTCATTTTGATCATAGTTTCCTTATTTAAAGAATTTTAGCAGTTTTTATATTCAGGTTCTTTGCAGTTCCTTTTGAGTTGGGTCATCTTGTTTAAGAAAGGCTTATTCCTCCACCTGCACTTTGCCACTGTTGCTTCGTCCTTGATGTGTAAATAAGTGGGAAATGTAACAAAAACCGTAACAGTTAGCTCCTTTTTAGTGGCAATGTCCAAGTTTTTACGAAAGGCACTGAGATCTTATATATTTTGACCTTCTTTTTCTCTCGAGATCATTCAATATGCTTCTCTTATATTTTTGGTTCTAGAATTAAAATTGTACCAGTTTCTCTTGTAATCAGAGGACTGCACACCTACAAGGTCAAAGTGCATTTGTGTATAAGCCATGATGGGCACACCAGAAAGGAAAAGCCAGACCAATACATTTCATTTTTGGCTCACCAAGATAAAGGTTAAATTTATACTGTATAAAATTAGAAAACTCCTTAGTGTGGGAGAGGAAAACAGTATAAATGCTGAGCTTTTCCTGTGAAGCAGAAACAATACAGTCAATAATTGGACAGATTGCAAATAACCTTTAGAAGATGAAAATGACTGGGAGTTACTGTTGTTATATGTTTGCCAACAGAGAGAATGGAGAAAATACATAAAAGACACACTGAAGAAATAAAATAGTTGTAGAGCTCTGAAGCTGGATGATAATATAAGAAAAAATGTCTGGCTAATCAAAGCTAAAGCTTAAAATAAAAGTTGCACAAAAAATAAATCTCTATCTCACAGAGTAATCCTTGACTTAAACTTTTAGTTGCAATTAAGTATTATTTTGCATTACATGTTTTAGAGGTTTGCACATAACTTACACATTTGTTTTGGTTCCATATTTCTATAAGAGCTATAAATTTAGGGAACTTATGGCAGAACTCTTGTATTCACGTAACAACATCATTTAAAAAATTGTGTAAATAATGGGAAGATCAACAGAATTTTTCTTTAAAAGATGTCCATAAGAAAGAAGGAATGGAAATGACTGCATAGAAACCATCATCAATACACAAAACTGAGGACTAAGGATTAGGACAGCATAATAAAAAATGTAATATCAGTAGTTATGATTTCAAATTTAAGAGTAAGCAAATTTTAAATAGTATTTTACTAAAAAAATCACATGTATTTAATACTTTATTGTCAGGAGAAATATGTATGTATTTCATAAATACATAATGACATAATTCAAAGCCTCTCTTATGATTATATTTGACTAAAAATGGATTAATTTTATCCATGTTCTTAGCCAAAATCTTATAATGTAATCTTAAAATCTTTATTCATTACAAAAGTTAGTAAAGCCTTAATCTTGAAATGATATATATACAAATGTTTTTACACATTAGATTACTGTAATGACTCAGAAATAGTAAGAAAAGATTAAAGCAGATATAGGAAGGAAACTACATTTGAGACCATATATTTATGATTTTCATTTGGCCAATGCCCTTTCTTTAAAATGGATGGTTTTCTATTATTATTAGAATTGATCTAAAAAAAATGTTTATTCACAGGATGTGTCTAATATATTTTGAATGATTGGCCAGATGAAGGAGTTGAAAGATTTTACAAGGTTTTTACATTAAACCTTACAGCAGAGAGGAAACATTTTCATTAATGCATCCATATGCACTCTTGACACTTGAAAACATCCCAAGATGAAACTTCAATACTGCTTGAAATTTGCACACTGCTTTGAGTGGTATAATATAATGCCTAAAGGAATGGCCTATTAGGTGATGAAATAGGTCAAGCCATTATTCATACTTACTTAAATATGAATAGTTCAAGAAAAAAAATATTCCAATAATCTTATTCTAAATAAGGTGAAGTAATATATCCTGAACTTATTTTTTTTCTGATTAATTGCATTTTTCAGGTTTTTTAAATAGAATAAAGTAAATTTTGTGGATTTCTGTTCTTATAGAAATAAGTACTTTAAATTATTATAAAAATACAGACAGGAAATGTTAAAAAAGTCATCAGAAATTGTTAGGGAACTTATAATTCATCCCTCTTTTAGTGATTTTACAAGATCCTTTTGTAAAAATAACAAAAATATGTACTTATTCTGCTTAATTTTATCATAATACTTAAACCAAAACTACTTAAATGTGTTTTTACCACATATATTTTTATGTGATCTTGCATAAGGATAATATGTAGTACTATGAAAATGTTTTTTTGTTCACTTTTATCCTTCTAACTAGCTCTAAAATGCATGAAGTGTCATAGTAAGAATGAAATAAGATCAAAATTACAGGAGAGGGGGCATAGATTCTAAAACTGAAGGCTGTGATACTACTTTCATATGGTTGGCTCTAAGTCTGACGCTGGTTCTGGGTGAGAGAACCAGCCGAAACAAGTTGGAGAGAAATGAACCCTCCAAGATGGTTGAAAAAGTATGACAGAAACAAATTCTCAACTTTGAGTGAGACTGTCAAGAATACCATGTATATATTTACATTATATATATATATTTAATATATATTAATATATTAATAATTAATATATATATTTAATACTTTATTGTATATATATATATATATCATGTATAGCTGGAGTCATGTATATAGGGGTCAGACATTTAACATTTAACTATGAGGCAAAAATATTTCTTATAGTTGTCTCTAAAAAACATAATTCTTGACTCTTCTCTTTTTACTTCTCATTTAATTGTTCACTATTCAGATGCTATTGTCAAATGTCTCTGTTTTTGAAAGCATCGAACATCCATTATGGTAATTCAAGCCATTGTATTTTGTTACATGCTTCTATGAGCACAATACACCTTTCTTTATATTTCTAAGAATTTTGTGCTTTACTAGTAACGTATTTTAGGCAATGTGTTTAATAATGCTAATGAGAGACATGGATCACATTGGGAAGCCAGTAGGACCTAATGATACCCTCAGAAATCTGATTCAAAAAAATCGCTGCTTAGGTTTTCTTTTGATGGCTACTTCTGCATCAAATTTTAATAAGGATGGAAATAGCATAGCTAAGCTTTTCATGTGGAATTATTTCACTTATTTAAAAAATTTCAGTTAGGAGTTATAAAATTAGAATTATAGGAGCGTCTCCAAAATATGAACTTAAAGATTCTAATTCTTTCAGGTTTTTTTTTTTTTTTTTTTACATTTCTTTGTTTTGCCGCTAATGATTCAAATTATAGCTGGGGCTTTGACGTCTGAATTATCGTGGACACATTTTTGGAATATATATATATATATAATCTCCCTAGACTTTAGAATGAGAATTGGGTTTTTCCATGGGTTCAGTGCTCAATAGTTCTTGAAACCAACTGTGAATTCCCACGAATGTGGCCTCATTCTAGTGTTACATTTGAATGAAGGCTTTAGAGACAAAGTTTTATGATGAGCATTGTCTTTACTTCTTTGTTCACAGTGATCTGGCTCGGGAAAGTAGGACAGACTTTTTTCTCATTATGTCTAAAGAAAAAAGTGCAGGAGGATCTACCTTCACATATGAATTTATAGGAACGTTCTCTCGGAATCTTCCACAACCCTGAGTCAAGTAAGTCAGCAAATGCAAGTTTTCAATTATTACCATGGGTGAATTTCCTTGAAAGAATTAAGTCCTATGCTAGTTTGAGTGTACAAATCAATTCCGGCAGTATTCTAGTATTACATTTCTGAATACTTTTAAGTTCTTAGTGTAGCGATGTCAAGGAAAATTGCTCAGATATTTTATTCTTTTCATAAAGTAACTTGATGATCCAAGGGCTTTTTTTTTTTTTTAAAGATGTACATGCCTGGGGAGATTCCACTGGCAACATTTAACCCTGATGTATTATTAATTTATCAAGATTCATCTCCTTTCCTTAAAAAAAATTAATTAGTAGATAACAAATGCCCACTAGCCTTGATCTCTGCAGCTTTTCTCTGTGTTTTTGGAGCTCTTTCTAGATTACTAAGCCCGGGAAAACTGGCTGTGTTTCTTGGATGTTGGTCACAACAGTGCTGTGCGATCAGCCCAAGGAGACTTGTGATCTCACTAGCATCACACTGAGCTAAAAAGGGAATACTGACTTCATTCAATAGTTTCCTGTAACTTACCTTAGTTTTAGAATAATAAAAAGTAACAAAAACAGCAAAAATGCTCTTAAGTCATGATTTAATGCCCTCTTCAAAATAGAAAGGACAAGAGATCTCTAAGTCTTCTATATTTTAAAGTCCTTTTCACCTTTTGATAATGTGTGTTACATTCTTCATGATAAATGTCTATATATCTGACGTTTTCATTTTTCGATGGCACTGCTATCAGAACAAAAATAATTCTCTTAAACACATAACATTTTGTAAATACATAGTTTGCCTTGGCATCTACAAATAAACTGATATAAAATGCAACAGTCATTTTCAACGGCGCATACGACAGTACATGTTACTGAAATTTCCCACTAGAGCTTGCTGACAGAAGACTCAAATGATAGGAATAGGAAATTTCTTTTCAGATACTCAGACTTTTACAAGGTATGTTTCCTGTGCAAAATATTATTAGCTGTGGTTTGTTAACTTTTTTCTCAACACATGAAATGTTGTCTAGTAATAAACCTTCTTAGTAATGCTGTTATGACATCAAAATTAATGATGTAAGATAAGACTAGATGATAATATCTTAAAAGGAACAGACATTTAGGAAAATTTAATTGGAAAATGAAATTGGTTATCAGTCTAGTTATGTAGCCACACTTAGTCAAGCAACCCCACACAATCATGTGAAAATCAATGCTATAATTATTTATGAATTTGGGATATTGTCATTCTGTGATTCACGCCCCCCCCCCATGGCTATCTCTAACTAAGTGTGGATGTGAGTGAGTAAAAAATATAATTAATCCCCATCGTTTCAAGAGTAATTGAGAGTCTGTCATTTGGAGGGCTGTGTTCTTGAATGAATGAAGAAAGAAGGAAAGAAAGAAAGAAAGAAAAGAAGGGAGGAAGGAAATATTCATTAACACTGTGACTCATTTCATTGGCTATTACATAGATCTATTCTTTCTTGCCTAGGTTTTGCTAACAGCCTAAATATCACTGAAGGCACATGTACTTCTAATGCTCTGTCCACAAATACAGTTGTGAATAAAATCATGAAGTTTTCTACGTTAGTTTGTTATTTCTAATAATTATCATTGAGCGTTATATAACATTTATTTAACACACCTGGCTACAGTTATTTCAGTCTTAATGGTTAAGATATACATGGAAAATTTCTTAGCAAAATGATTTACTGGAATTTTCCATAGATTAGTTGGATATGAAAGCCTATAGTTTTAAACATAAATATAATCTCAAAATAAAAAGGTACTTTAGGGTGAAGTGAGCATTAAAACTTTTTTCAGATTTACTGTGCTCATTTATATTATCCAATTACTCATTATCATTAGATTTTTGAAAAAACTATGACAGCAAATTCAGTGGAATAACTGAGGAATGGAAAGAAACAAAACTATGAGAATATGTAAAATTATACATAATTTTCAGTATTAAGAAAAATGATCTTGATGTATAGAGAGGAGATGAACCTTAAATAGACAAACAATTGCTAGCATTATTTTAAAAGTCAGGGAGGTGAGGGCTCCGAAAATTGTGATTCCATGGGTCTCCTGGCTTCTTCCTTATGGTCACAGAAAGGCCATGTGGGTGTAGCTACTTTAAATATTACATATTTATTCCACGTTTAACACAGAGAGGGGGATCTTGACAACAGTGCAAGTGCTTTGTGTGATGTTCCATACTCTTTTCAGGAAGTAAAAGATTTCTCAAGAGCTCCTAATCGATATCTGCTGATATTTTCTTGGGAAGAACTGCCCCATAGGCACGCTCTCATAGTAATGGTCTTGCCTTTCTGAGACCAAAGAAACTCTTCACAATGCCTCAATAAAATCTCAGCCCTAATATCACTGAAAAAGGAAAACAAACATTCTGTGGCTGGACAGAGAGTGACCCTCTGTGTTGAAATGTGTGCATGTGTCATTTTAGGAATTTTAAGGTTTTATTAAATTCATGAGTTCTCCAATAATTCTTTAACTTAGCTTTTAATGCAGAAAATTTACAACATATATTCTTTGGCTCTTGACTTCATAGGTCCCAAATTGGACCCAGTGAGATAAAAGAGCATAGAAGCCCAGGGCAGTGGCAAAAATGTGCTAAATTTTAAGAATGAAATGACAACACAGATAAATGTGGATTATAGGAGCAGTAACTTATTTTTAGTCCATGGAACAGTAAAATCTATTTTACTAGGTGGTCACATTAGGAATCACCTATAATTCGTTATTGTTGTGCACTTTGGAAGGAACTTTTGTTACTTTCACCACTTTAAGGAATGATCAGTTGGAACTCTAGACTAAATTTTGTTTGTGAAATGTCACTTAACTTCATACTTTTTGCTGCTTCACTCCAAATAGGTGTATCTCTAATAAAGTATTCCTATTTCCATAGAGAAAGAAGAAAAATCAAAAATTAAACTCTTTGTAAATGAATGTTTTTCTTGAATGTTTTCCCCTCTAATTCTACAACTAGATGGATGCAGCAATTAGTATATTCTGCATAGATGCTTTAAAGATTCTTTAAATTATGAAAATATAACTTGCCAAATGATACTTTTTCCTTAAAGATAATCTCACATCTGTGAGGGAGGAAGAGAACTGCTCTAAAGAGATGAAATGCTGCATTTATAAAGTGCTTTATTTTAAAGTCAAATACAAATGTGAAATATGAATACAAATACTACCTATGACAGTCTGGTGAATGGAATTTATTGATTTCTTTATATGCTGTTCCCTTTTGTATCCAGAATATAACAACTGCCTTTTATTTACATTCTACTTTTAGTGTGACAATTAAGACTTGATCTATGTACTTGGCATATGGTAATTGCTAAATATATATCTGTCTCTTTCACCATAATTTTGAAGTCCTTAAGATAAAATGGATTTAGTCGACATAAACTTTGTAGAAGTGAAGGGGCACCACTTTTAAGTGTGCTTTTTGCCCAGATTTCTTTCTTTTTTAGAGTTCTGTTCTTGACATTCACCTTTTTCAGTGCTTTACATATTATTAGGCAAAACCTCTTCCCTAATTCTATCCATCCATTCCTATCCAAATGAATTGGGATAGAAGATTTGGAAAGCTACATGAATATGAACCTGTATTTCAATAACGCAGATTTAAAGAGGTCCCAGCCCTCTCTTTCCTATGAGACAATTTTTAATATCTATATTTATGCTTATTATCTTGAATGCAAACACATGTTTTCTATATAGATATCAGAGTTCTGATACAATAATAATAATACATTGGTTCCCCTTTGCCCTAATTATTCCCTCATCTAAGGTGATGTAATGACATCAGGTGTCATCCTATATGTCCTGATGTCTGTAATATAGACAAGGATCCTCAATTATACAATGATGGAA
>NW_024423344.1:55053611-55089351 GCF_017311325.1 Ursus maritimus | reverse complement strand
AAGCTTATGTATACATTTCCCCTCCAGTCCTGAGAAAGAGAGACAAAATCTTGTTAATGTAATTGTTCTCCTGGGGTAGAAAAGGGAAGAACCCTGGGTTCTTGCCTTTCATTATAAAATAAATGTCTCCACTACAGGGAAAGTTTACTGCCCAGGGTTTTATCTCCTCTGAAATGTAAATATATACCTATTACCTAAAGTAAGGTAAACCCCTCTGGAAGGTCTCTCAGTAGCTAAGCATCCATTAAGATTTTAGGCCTGTCGTTTGACTCAAGTCTTGTATTTTCTCAGAAAGCTTTGGTCTTGTAGAAATAGTAAATCATTTTCTCTACTCCCCAAAACTCTACTCTTTCCCAAACTGGACCAGTTTGTCACTCTTATGCCACTCTTATGTCACTCTTTATTTAAGAAACGGCATCAACACCCTAATAAGGTAGTAAGAAAAACAACATGGAGACCAGAATCTCAGAGTCAAAATTTTTGAAAGTATTAAAAAAAAGGCAAAAAGTAAAACATCTTAGCCTCAAAGCATTCATAATCCTATAAATATGAAAACAACAAAGACGTTTTCTAGTATGTAGAATTCTTTTATATCTTTGAACAGACATAAGAATTCTTAGTCTTGTTTTTTCTAAAATGGAGGAAGACAACAAAAGACAGAAATCGGTACCTAATCTTTCACATGGTAGGTCTATTTCATTATTCTTATCTGTTCCAATCTATACAGGCAATATCGCTCCATTATATGAAGAGTTTTGATAACTTTTTTTCTTCTTAAGTTCTAAAGTGGAAGGATGAGTCCTCATGTTCTGAGAATTCAATAAAGTAAGACACAATGGTGGAAGTATGATAGGTGTAAAAGCAACAAAACGGAAAAAGGAAATGAGAAAGCAAAGAGGGAAGAGAGAATATTAAGTAACTCTATCAAGTATATTTTGATACTAATTCAATGTAACAGCCCTTAATTAATGATGTATATAATCCACAATCCAACGATTTATATCTCAGAAAGTGATATTCAAGAACGATATGGAAGACTTTACATAGCATAGAATGCTACCCAAATTGACCCTGCCCCCTTTCCGCCCCAAATGTTGAGCTTTGAAATTCTGAAAAATTTCTCTACTGCTTCCAATTAGGGAGCAAAGTAAATTCAGTTGTTTTCTCATTTTTTTCCCACTGTGTAGAAATATTGAAAAGAGCTATTGGGAAGTAATGGATTAAATTGGGGTTTAGGAAAATAAGACTACTTCATTCTGTTTGCTATACGAAGGGATGGAATGGATACAATTATGTCCAGCAATTAGGTGGAATAAACACACACTCAAGGTACTTCATGGCACCTAAGAAGCAAGTGCAAAGCCCAGTTACTCTAAAAAAGATACCTACCACCTGAGCTGTGGTTTCCCTCCCCCACTCAGAAGATCAAGAAAGACATTATGTCTAAAATATGAAACAGCAAAAAGTAGCTCTTAATAAAGCTAATGATTAAAATAGGTGGGGATTTAAGAAATGTTCCCATGGTAACAGCAAATTGGAGGTCTGGAAAAAGCTGTCTAATATGAGTGAGATGAAAAGAAACTCTATGCAAATATATTATAAGAAAAAGGTGATGATCAGGTGAGAGGGAAGAAGGAGAAAATATGCAATTTTGGATTCAAAGAACATAATGAGAAAGAAATTTCTCTAAATTTCTTTAAATTATAGGGCAAGTTGGTAACAATGTGGAATCAAAACTAGAAGTTCAAAGATGAGAAATAAAACAACAGAATGAGATTAAAATGAGTATTAAAACAAACAAAATACATTGACAAAGTGCCATGCTAGGTTTAATAAAATAAGTAGAAAGAACAAAGCACTTCAAATATACGGGTGGAAATAACATTAGGGACGTAATGAAATAAGCTGCGATAATTTTAGTGAATGCAGATAAAAGGATAAAACAATCAGAGGAAAGCTAATAGTTAGGAAGAGCGAAGAGGATGGAAAATAAGGATTATCACTGGTACCTTTGAACCAGAGATCTTGCCACATAGTTCAGAACAAGTCATCAAATGAATTTTACCTGCAGAACACAGCAAGTTCTAAGAATTTACATTGGATAATCCTAAGGACAACAACATAGTCTCTATTAAATTATTTAACTTCAGAGATTGGAATACTTCTTAATCTATCAAGGTATAATAAGTAAATTAAATACAAGGAGGAAATATTAGACTGATCTCAAAATTGGTTATCGGCAAAACACAATAAAAAATGCCTACAAAGATCTGGGGAAGGTCTCTGATCCAAGAAAGTTGTACATAACCAAAATGACATTGAAGTATAAAGGCCATAAATCCTAATGTTAAGTGTGAAAAAATTCATGAATTCTTATTTAAAAATATATTGATATGATGATCCAGTTGATTAAAAGCTGAACTAAAATAAATAAATTTGAAATAAGTCATGGTAA
The DNA here is from genome assembly GCF_017311325.1 of Ursus maritimus. Taxonomy (NCBI): domain Eukaryota; kingdom Metazoa; phylum Chordata; class Mammalia; order Carnivora; family Ursidae; genus Ursus; species Ursus maritimus. The sequence goes on along the minus strand of NW_024423344.1, from coordinate 55,086,896 downwards.
ATGAAATGGTAGTAAGAAGTGACTCCATTTAATTCTAGAACTAAAGCTGAAACATTGTTTAAATTGGTGTTACAGAACAGGATGTTAAGTGACATAAGCTGACATATAAAATGTGCCTATTTGGGGCGCCTGGGTAGCTCAGTTGGTTAAGTGTCTGCCTTCGGCTCAGGGCTCAGGTCATGCTCCCAGGGTCTTGGGATCGAGCCTCATGTCTCCAGATCAGGCTCTCCGCTCAGCGGGGAACCTGCTTCTTCCTCTTCCCCTCGCTCTCCCCCTGCTCATGCTCTCTCTCTCACTCTGTGCTCTCTCTCAAATAATAAATAAAATCTTTAAAAAAAATGCCTATTAGTAATTGGAAAAGGATATATGGGAGAGTTAATACCTTTGTCTTTCACAGAAAGAAGTCAAATGATAGTCTAAATTTTAAACATTGATTTAAAATAAGCATGATTCCTGACTCTTACCTGTATATTCAGTTTCTTAAATCTTAGAAGAATCTTTAAAAATCTGTATTTATTACCACACTTTCAAAAATTTCTTTGAATAATAATAATAATTATTAATTTATTTATTTTGGAGAGAGAGAGCACTAGTGGGACGGGCAGAGGGAGAGGGAGAGCGAGAACCTTGGCAGACTCCATGCTCAATGCAGAGGCCAATGTGGGGCCTCCATCTCACGACCCTGAGATGATGACATAAGCCAAAATCAAGAGTCAGACCCTTAACCAAGTGAGCCACCCAGGTGCACCCTGAATTATTCTTAAAAGTTTTATTTACTTGACATTTTTGATTTGGGCTAAATAAGTAAAATATTTTAAATGAAAATAAAATATTTTAAATTGAATTACTGTAACTGAAAGGGAAATATCTTAAATGGAAAGTTAAGTATTGCATGCATTTGATGAACAAATTGTTCATGTGTTTATTACATCTATTTTCACTATTTCCCCTTACCCATCATTCAGAAATCATTTATAATCTCAATTATTGAAACATATCAAAACATACTTCCTTTCACAACTTTATTCTGCTTATAACTGAATAATTCACTTGAATAATCCCGTATATAATTATATATATTATATATAACTATATATATTCCTATAATTTGTATTTGACTTATATTATCTAAGTTACACTATTTGTGTTTATTTTCTTTTTCTAACAAAAGCAAAATGATTATTTTACTTTACCTTTTTTTTACTTTCTGTAATTTGCTATTAAATCTATCCTCTACCTATCACTGAAATACATTAGTAAATTTCTTTAAACCATTTCATATTTCCATATTTAGACTTTATAAGTTGTAAGGTTTAGGAAATCTATTATTTTATTTCATCAATAAATACTTTAAAGCTATTAAGAGGAGCATGACATGTCCTTAAGTTGCAAAAGTCTAAATGATGATGCATACAACCATAAAAGAAAAATCACAATGTAGTGAAAGCTAAGAACACGCAAACTGGCGATGAAATAGAGGACGTAGTAATTAATCTGATGAGGAACCTTAAAGAAGTCTTCCCTAAGTAGGTTATCCTTGATCTGCCTTAGGAAGAGAAGAAAGGAAAGGAAAGAGGATCCAGACAGACACAGAAAGCATGACTCAGCGTGGCTATATCATGGAAATGCAGCTAGTTCAGAATTACTAAAGGTGAGTGGCAGAATGGGGACAGTTAAGTAAGGCCAAATGATAAAGCTTCCGGCATAACATGACAAAGAATTCAGTGTTTACTGGATAGGTTCTGATGACCAAGTATTTATATTATATTTAACCAAGGTAACGGTATGGGCAAACTGTATTTTAGAAATCTCTACAGAGAGTGCCTTCAAGAAGAAAAGACATGGAGAGAAATGTGGGAGATTATTCCAATAACCTAAGTGAATTGCAGTAAGGGTCTGGATTAATGGTGTTACGAAGAAGGAAAAAGATCACTCTAACGGCAGTCAAGAATAAAGAATTCAACTATGCTAATTGGTGTTTGGTTGGTGCAGGTGGGTGAAAGCAATGAGAAAACACAGGAAGTTATGTAATCTATGGGTGGAAGGATTGATTATTAGATGCAGAACTTACAGAGTCTGACAAACCAATGAGACCCAAGAAGTTAACAAATAAGTCACTGACCTAAGACTACTTAGAACAGGTATAAAACTTGAATCGCTAAGGAGATATAAGCTACGGGATTACTACCACATAAGTAGTAACATGAGAAAAATTGTGAGAAAAGAAAGGTAAAAAAGAATTAACAATTTACACTGTAGAACTGTATGGGCCAGAAAACAAGCATAGCCCTTGGCAAAGTTTGCACAGGATTTGTCATTAATATAGGAGAAAAAGCTGACAACGTTTTTTGAAGTGGGAACAGTTATAAGGAAGTAAAAATCAATAGTTTTAAACATCATAGAAAATTCAAGTAAGATAATAGTAATATATCCCCTCATTTAATCAAAACAGTTCATTGAAGATCTTTAGCAGAGACACTGTTTTGAGTTCTCAATAAGAGTATTAGTATGATTGGAGTAGTGAATGCTGCATTGAAAAGGAGACACAGCTGTACAGAATGCCCTTAAAGGAAAATGAAAAGAAATTTTTGTAGATAAAGGATGATACAGTGTGTGTAAAGGAAATGGTTCGGTTTTTGTTTGTTTGTTTGTTTGGTTGGTTGGTTTGCTTAAATATGGGTGAAGCTTAAACTCATTTACAGGCAGAAGGAGAGAAAGTATCTAATAATTGTGCTAATATTTATCAAAAGAAGATTAGTAAGAAATTTGAGAAAAATGTCTATATACATTGCTAAAGTAAGTAAAAATATCAGCAACATGTTATTTCATAGTTTAGGGAAAATTAAAAAAAATTCTGTCCCATAATACATTTTTAGTTTTTAAGTGCACGAGGTACACTGATCTAACTCTCTTGATGAATTCAATAATGGGCATCGTTTTTGATCTATTGAGAGAGTAAACAGAAGCAATATTCTACTGACTCTGGAACAGGGACAACATATCTAAGTGTTTAGTATTTCTGGGAATCAAGTCACTGCTGATTTTTGCTTTTTTGAGCTTCCAAGATTACCTTAGCGAGCACTTCAATACTATATGGCTGCATAATGTTAAAGCTACCTCACTGTTTTAATTCCTGTACATCTAGGAAATCATATTAGTATATAACGAAAATGAATTAGATTTTTCATCTTGATTGAATGTAAAGGAGAACAGCTTCTTTGATTGATAATCCCATGCACAAACGACAAACAAAATACAGTTAATCCTTGAACAGCAAAGCCTTTCAACAGCGTGGGTTCACTTAGGTGTGGATTTTTTCCCCACAAATACAGTACAATACTGCAAATGTATTTTCTCTTCCCTATGATTTTCATAACATTTTTTCTCTAGCTTATTTTATTAGAAGAATATAGTATATAATACATATAATATACAAAATCTGTATTAATGGACTGTTAATGCTATAAGCTTCTAGTCAACAGTAGGCTATTTAGTAGTTAATTTTTGAGGAAGTCAGAAGTTATACACAAATTTTCAACTGTGTATGGGGCTAGCACCCCTTACCCCTGTATCATTCAAGGATAAACTATACAGATATTATCATGACAGATGCTTTATGCCAGTTATCTAAGCCTAAAATTTTAAAGAATTGTACTCTGAGACTTGTTAAGATTTCTCCTTTTATTTTAAATGTATGCAAAATTGGTATGTTAAAATGAAGTAGCCTTTTATTTGTTGTATATTTTGTAGATATCAGAAAATTCATTTACTTGTATTCATGAAACTTGTTTAATTCCTAATCTAATCTTAATATGCATAACCACACCCATTAAATAGGTGCATCCTTTTAAATAATATCTACCATACGATTTTAACACTACCTTGTTATCTGGATATAAGTCATAACTTTAAAAAAATTGAGTAATTGGAATCAATAATAAAATTTAAGAGAAATAAAAAAGCAAAAATAAAATGAAATATTTAAATTTTATAGCAAGATGGCACATAAGAGCAATGCATGTAAACTTCATATATATGTGTCTGATTAATTCTGTTCCATCACAGACTAAGAATAAAATGTTCCATATTTTAGAAAGTGAATTGCACATATAAAGGTAAAAACTGTGGCTAGAGCTTATATTTCAAAAGTAACTTAATTACCAAGCCAGAAAAATATGTAAAGATAGGCAATTTATTTAAATGGTAGTGAATTCTGGAACAATTCAATTATAGACAAATGCCCGGTAAATACAGCATCAGAAAAAGCCAAAGGGAGAAACTAGATATTGGCACAAATTTTATCACACAGGAATATGAGTAGGTCCACCATCAAATGTAAACAATTTTTAGAAATTTCCATATTTTAAGGAAAAGAAGATTTTTGTATAAACAATTATATTATGAAGTGGAGGACAAATGTGGCTGTCTCTATTGTGAAGAACTGCCAGGATATCAGGCTCCCAAAAAAGATAATTGCATGTTGATACTATAAATGCTGGTATCAGCCTGTCCTGAAAAAAGCATATCCTCTACTTTCAGGACAGCAAAAAGAAAAACAGAAGCCATTCCTTTCTACACATTCCATTTTATATATATAATAAATATATATATAAATACATAATACAGAAATACATACATACATATGCATAAATACATACATATGCATAAATACATATATATATATATATATATATTTGTTGTTGTTCTATATACGATTCTTGTAGTACTTGTTTTCATGTTCATTTTAGAATTCAATCATGCCAGGAATGGCCAGCAATCCCTGTACCTACAGATGAAAGATTACTCCAGACTTCTCAGTGAGAGAGAAGGAAAGGGGGCAGATGCTCAGAGGTGAAGACCCTTTGCTCTTCTTTGCTCCCGCTTTTATTGGTCCTTCAGGATAATCACAAATCCTTATCACTGTTTCCCAAGCACATGATGTGTGACAAGGGGTTTTACTGAACTGGGAGGATCTGTTTACCGGAAAGATACGATATGCTAATTTCTGTGTTCTATGAGTCCCGCTAAACATTGCCTAAGGGACGATGCCTACATCTCTTAGATCACAGGGCAGCTGTGTGGCTAGGAAGGTTTCAGGAGGACAACTCCCTGTGGCATTCCAAGGGCAGAGTGGTCACATAAGCCTCAGCACTTCAAAGGCCTACGCTCTTCTCTGAAAACTTCCCTGCCCCCAGCGGCCTCCGTGTTACATTTTTAGCGAGTTGGGTATTATGGCTGATTTCATGCTCTACATTAACCCCAACACAATCACATATGATTTTTCGGGAATTCTCAGAAGTTGTATGTGTTTATTCCTTATTTCTTCCAATTTCTCAAGGAAATTGTCATACTTGTATTTCTCACTCCAGAAAATACACGAAATGTATGCACATTAGTTTTCCATGCAGGAATGTATGTCATCTCGTCCATGTATTTATTTATTTTAAGATTTTATTTATTTATTTATTTATTTATTTATTTATTTATTTGAGAGAGAGTGAGAGAGAACACAAGCAGGCAGAGGGGCACTGGGAGAAGCTGAGCAGGGAGTCCATGTGGGGCTCTATCCCAGCACCCTGGGGTCATGACCCGGAGCAGAAAACAGATGCTTAACTGACTGAGCCACCCAGGTGCCCTCATCCTTGTATTTAAAGGACATTCTTACACCCAAATAGAGAAGAGCCTTACACAAAACCAATTTCATTGAGCTGCTTGTTCCATGAATAAAGCCCTTTGGGGGGAAAGATCACCAACATATGTTCACATTCCTTCAAACATTTATTTTGTTTCACTTTCACTTGTCTTAGTCATCTTGTTTACTTTTTATGGAAGAAGAGTATGGTGGCTATTAAAATAGTGTCACAATGTTGCTGAAGTCTTGAGGCTCAAACATTATGATTTAAATGAAAAGCAATGTTCAGGGAACTATCTGGTTTTGTAATATTTCATATCATCTTCTGTGGGAAAAGAAGCATGAAAAAAACAGCTGTTTGGACACAGAATGTCTAGAAGAAATGTTTATATTCATGGCAGATTGGTAGAGGTTAAATATAATAGACTCTGGTAGACAAATGTGGGGTTTTCTCTCTGCAAGATGCTTTATGTCTCCAAAAGTTTTATAAGAATACTGTCTGGAGAAGCAAGATGGAACAGACATCAGCAAGTCTAAAGCCTAACAAATTAAAATTTTAATTTTAATCTTAAAGGAAATAGAAGAGAGAATGAAACTGAAAACAGCAGGGCAGCATGAAAGGGTTAGTAGCAACTAAGGGAAATGAAAGCAGAATACAAGTCACATTCATTTTGTGATTCCGTTTTAATGCACCGTCCTTTTTGCATGAGGTACTAAATATTGAAGTAAAATTGGCTAACTTTCTGGATACTTTGTTTCATTTATGATGGTTCACTTGGCAAAAGGTAACTGTCTTACATTCATGATCCCTTTCTACGCCATAGTTTGGAATAATTATTATAAATGATAATGCATCTGAAACTGAGGCCATATTATTCACATTCTACATTAGCTTTAGATTTTCTTATAACCCAATGGTTAGATTTTTCAATATAAAGAATCAAGTCCTATGTTTGTATTACCACACATAATCGAAGGCATCTTACATATATGTATCCTAGAGAAAAATACATGGCTTCTTTAGATATAGTATCACATTAGTAAGAACCATAAAGAGTAGAAGTATTTACTGCTATCCTTTCTGTATTATGAAATATGCAATAACCAATAAAGATTTTCACACCATAACAAACAGCTATGAGTAGGTCTTAAATTAGTTATGTTTAACGAGACTCACTCTAAATTCCCCTTTCCTTTCTTAAAACATGATTACACAACGAAAAAATACATAGCTATTTAAGCTCCAATAGCCCCTATGCCACAGTCACACGCAAATCATATATATGAGTGCACGCACACACACACACACACACACACACACACAAGCATGAAATTGAGTGAACCTCATTTACAGCAAAACCATGAGGTTCCACATCAAATGAAAAATTTCTCAGCTCTGTATGAGAGCAAAGTACAAGCGGAACTCCCTATAGGCTTTATTAACTCAATTCATGTCTGGATTTACTCCTTTGCTGTTTTCTCTCTCCATGGAGCTGCTTAGATGGGGTGTTTCATTTACATAATCAGCAATTCCTATGGCTCAGTCCTACACTCAGAGCAGCTCTGTGGGGATGTGCTAGAGGTGCGGAGCATATGAACAGAGAAATAAATAAGAGAAAAACAAGTCTAAAGTCTGCCTTTATCACTAATCGGAAAGAACGCGTGCATGCACACACACGTACACACACAGACACACAGTGCTCTTTCCCTTTCATGCCACGAACAGACTGCTCTGTGGCTTCTTAGGCAGCAAGTATGACCTAATCCAGTGAACCTGGTTCTGAAGTCTTTGGTTTCAGATACTGGCCCTGCCTTTTGCTAACTGTGTGATCATAAAGAAATTAAACTAACACTGCACATATAAATGGTCTTTCAATTACATTTTTTTTTTTCATTTGATCCTCAGAGAAATTTGGGTTTGGAGTTACCTCACGGTTTTACATTTGAGAAAATTAAATTTCAAATCACTTATGCAAATTGACCATGGCCCCACACCAAACGAGTGACATATCTAGTGGTGAGACTTAACTTCTCCATATTCCTTAGTTAATTTAACACTCCAACTCAGCTTTTTTATAAAATTGATTCTGTAATGACATTTTTTCACATACAGTGAAGGAGGCTTAGAGTTTTACAAAGCTTCGTTAACTTTTCAGTGTGAGAACATATTGATACATCATGATCAATAATATTTAGCAACTCTGTATCATGGATTATGTTTATGAGCTTTCAGAGGAAAGTGCCTGCTTGTGAATGTCAGCAGTGCCTCCATATGAAAAACTGCAGTCTTTTGCTAATAATGATCCTATGCATGAGTATTTCCTTATTAGCTCAAGTAGGATTTATCAAAGAACCAAATTACTTCCCTTGAGCCTTCTCTCTGCCCACGGACAGAACCACTTTGGGAATGACTGTTTGACCTGTATGAATCATTAAGAACAGAAAGATATGGGGAAAAAAAAGAAAAGAAAAACCAAAATGGGTGAGTGAGGTTTTTTTTTTTTTTTCTTTAAGATTTTATTTATTTGAGAGAGAGAGAGAGCACACAAGTGGGGAGGAGAGGGAGTGGAAGGCTCTCCGCTGAGCAGGGAGCCCAATGTAGGGCTTGATCCCAGGACCCTGGAATCATGACCTGAGCCGAAGGCAGATGCTTAACCAACTGACCCACCCTGGCGCCCCCAAAAAAATGGGTTGAGAGAGTTGTGTGAAACAACCCGGTACTGAACAGTGTCCACTCTCCCAGCTCTGTGTACCATCTTTGTCAGTCCCATCTGGGTTGCTTGGCTGGCAGAGACCTTGCTTCAGTAGAGAAAGTACAATGAAATAATATAAACTTTGGTTTTGCTTTTATTGAAAGATTAGACAGTATTATAATATTAAAGAAAACAGGTTCGATTTGGTTGTTTCCATACAAAGGTGCTGAATGAGAGGGCCCTTAACCTTCACTATTTTACTTTTTTAGCATGAAAGAACACTTGCACTCAAAGAGCTTGTGTCCTGTTGTTGATTTTGTGCCAGAGGAGTTGAGATTGATCTCAGCACACTCTGTGCCTTTCTCTTAACCAGCGACGATGATCTTTGAAAACCCCAGAACATGTCTATTTTACTGAGTCCTAAGCTTTATTCTATTAACCTTTAGTGAAATCAATGAATCATAAACTTCTGAAATTATTGTCACAAGGAAACCATGGTGTAACTAGAGCTATTATGGATCCGTGCATTATTCTTGTTGGCACGAAAAATAAAATTTTGTTTTTGTATATTCCTAGCATCTGAATATTTAATAAATGCACAGAAGAATAGTTTATCTTTAAGCCATCAGGGTCTCAAATGTGACCCCACCCCTAATTTTTTTTTCATAAGGCCTCTCTCCCATATAGATTTTCAAAATAACTTTCTAATCATGCATTTTCTCAAGACATACCCTAAAAAAGCTGAGTTGAGTAAATCTTATGAAACAAATGGAGCAAAAATTAATCCACCCTTGATATTAAAAATGGACTACTAAATGTAAGTCTAAAAATACTCTTAGATAGAAATTTGAGAATATATATCAATAATTACCAAGTTCCTCCATTTATCTTGTTGGGGGTTACTTATTTAATGTAGAGATAAATTGACATGGCCTCCCTGCTGTGTTTGTCTTGACAGCCAACTTTCTTAAGATTAGGCCCTATATATTTCAGTTTTAATATCGTTTACATGTGGTTTCTTTATCTATACATGAAGATAATCTTACCATTTTCTTGAATTGGGAAGTGGGTTCTATGGATTAAATTAAATATATGTGAAAAACTAAAAGGTACTGAAAGCACACTAGGTGTGTAATTTAGTGTCATTTCCATCCTTGCATTTATTTAAAAGTTTAAAAGAAGCAGAGACAAATACATTACTTAGTGTTCAAAGTTTCTTCCTCCCCGTTCCTCTACCACTTACAAATTCCAGTAAACTCAGCTAGAACTCATTTCCTCTTTGTTTTATGACATTCGTGGAGTGACAATGGTTATTAGTAACAAGATTTTTTTTTAAATCTGAGTATTCTCCATTTTCTGAAAATTTTACTTTTAGCTTGTATGTGAGGAATTATAAGAATAGAGAAAAATCATTTCCTGTTTCTAATAGTTTATATGCATATAGCACTCAAATAAGGAATACCTAACTTAAAATTGTATTTTCCACATTAATTTAGAGATTTCCCTCTGAAAACTGCCATGGTAGTTAACTTTGATTATAACAACTGTAGATAAAAAGAAGAGGATGGGAAAAAATGACACTTGTCTCTAAAGTTGCAATAGGGTTTTTAGTTCAACTCCAAAAAATAAACCTGCTACAATGTATTCATACCTCCAGAAAGTTTCACTTTTTCTAAGTCATCATGGATGCACCAGTCAGAGCTCAGGCAGGGAAACAGTGGCAATATATGTGACAAAATAATTATTATAGAAATTAAACCTTCCAGAACAATGCAGAAGCTCTGAGAATAAAGATCCATTAAGAAAGTGGGACCTGAAGTTTTCCTGAAGCCTTGGAATAGAGGAATGGGTTAGTCTACACTTGCAGGAGAAACTGAGAAACCAAGCACATCAGCCATGAAAATTTTACCTGGCTCTTTCCGGGTTTAATTTTGTTTCCTTATATCATCTGCTCAGACAAGTGTTTCTTAGTAATACTATCTAATGCTGATCCCCTCAGGGCCACCATCTTTTACCATATTCGGACTAATTTATTATTATTATTATTATTATTATTATTATTATTATTATTATTATATTAAAGGCACCCTGTCCATCTCACATTATATTACATATTTATTTCCTTGCTTGTTGTTAAACTCCACAGTCATTAAGCTCTTTATAGGAGAGGATTCCTAACATTTATTTCTCTGCTATGTGTCTAGTGCCTAGAACCGTACCTGTAACTATCAGAGTGTAAAACTCAATGATAAGTATATAAAGATAGATATATTTCCAGGAACTTAGATTTTAAGCTTGTACACGTACATTTTTTCACCATAAAATCAACCTCATAAATTATATTTGATTTTCAAGAAGATTAAATAATGATTTTTTTTCTAATAAAATTATTTTTCTTTAATTGTAATAACTATATTTCTGAGTTTTGGCAATATGGAAAACCGGTTATTTTGGAAAAAATCCTACATATCCCCCACCAAAAAACTCTGAAAAAGTTAACAGAATATCTTTTAAATATCTATATGTATGCATGACTTAGATCACAATAACATAAGAGAAAGCCCTAGATTCCAAAAATGAAGAGATAGCTGGAAACCAGAGTGTGAGACAGAGGCTAAAACTGGAATTTATCAAATGGGGTAACCAGAGGGGTGGATCTGCATTACCTTTTCAGGAACAGAGAAAAGGCTTTGGTTTCATGAAGTTTAGGAGTTAGATCTTAGAAAGCCAGAGGAGAATGGAAAATCTGAAGTACATGTATTATGCTTTATTTTTTTAAAGATTTATTTATTTGAAAGAGAGAGAGAACGAGCCAGAGGAGGGGCAAAGGGAGAGGGAGAAGCAGGCTCCCTGCTGAGTCGGGAGCCTGATGTGGGGCTTGATCCCAGGACCCTGAGATTATGACCTGAGCCAAAGGCAGATGCTTAACCAACTGAGCCACTCAAGCACCCCATGTATTATGCTTTAAGTGAATGAATGGATAGTTCAAATCTTCTGACTGCACAAAAGTTCTTTTTTTCTTTTCTTTAAAACATCTTTATTGAGATAAAATTGTCCTACAGTTAATTGTTCATATTTTATTGTATAAAAATTACAGCACAATAAACCTGACATAAAAACAGCAGTTAAGGGGCACCAGGGTAGCTCAGTCAGTTAAAAATCCACCTCTTGGTTTTGGCAAAGCAGGGGGCAACAGGAGAAGGAGAAGGAGAGAGGCAGACTCTCATCTGAGCCGGAGCCCAGGAGGGGCTCACTCTCCCCACTCTGAGATCATAACCTGAGAAGAAATTAAGAGTCAGACGCTTAACCCACTGAGCCATTCAGGCGCCCCCAAATGAGGTATATTTCTAAAGCAAAAAAAAAAAAAAAAAAAAAAAAAAAAAAAGTTCACATATTTAAATGAAGTGGTTATGAAACATTTTAACGTCAGAAAACCTCAACTTACTTAAATAACGTTTGATACGATGATTAATTTCTGGTGTCGGTACAACACAACATATATACATTAATAGAGGAACATTTCTTCACCATCTTTTCTTGTACATTTGTATAATTTAGATGCAAACTACTTAACTAGATTTCCAATAAAACTTGGTTGTCAACTATTCAAGAAAATGTTTTGAATTCTTACTGTGTAACAAACACCATGCCATATACTGAGAAAACTAAGATGAAACAAAGCTTTGACTTGGAAGAAGCATACTGTCTTACTGCAGCACGGGCATTTCTATAAGGAATCATAATAATGTAATAATAATAATAATAATAATAATAATAATAATAATAATAATAAAATAACAATAACCGTTTGCTAGTGAGATGGATGAAAACCCACAGTGCTGTAGTAGGATATAGAATGGGTACCAAACAAGTACGTTGAATAACGAAGTACTTATGTCAACAACATTTAAATGAATATTGGCAGGAAATAAAGCATCAGTAATAACTTAAATATATAAAATATTTTCTCTGTCTCTTTTCTTTTACAGATAACTTACTATGCAGAAAGAGGAAAGATCCAGTACAGAGAGGTTTTTGTTTAGTTTTGTTGGTTTTCTTGCCAGTTTTTGTTTGTTTTCCACCACGATTCCTCTTTTAATTCCCTTGAAGGGTATGTAGACATGTATTCTACACAAGATACAATGAAATGATTATGTGCCACATCTACAAGTTAGACAGGAGAATACAGGTTAATGAATTAAGTTTTCTATTTTTTTTGTTTTAATTTGGTTTTTTTTTGAGGATGAAATGTGGGGCATCAAAATAGCTGCTTTTGATGCGCTGAACCCACTGGTGAAAGGTTTCACCAATGGAATACTGTTCCCTGTCTCGCAGCACATTTCAGATCATTTTTTAAAACCGTATCTTTCTGAATGTTTTTTCACACTGAAATATTTTTAGGTCAGAGAGAATGATGGACACCATCCCTTTAATTATAGATAGCACTGTTTCCTAGACCCAGGAGATGACTTGGATATCAAAAGCATCTTCAATACAAAGTTCAGCATTTCTTTCTGCTTCTTCCTGAACATTTTTAAAGCTGATTTCTGGGTTTCAAGAATAAAATAAAAATATGTCAAGACAACAAAATACTGACAGGGAACCTGAAAAAAAACTTCAGGTTACCTCACTGAGCCAATACCTGTACTACTCATACCTATACAATAAAAAATGTGTTGTATATATGTTTGGGCTTTTCAGTTTGATTTCCAACTTGAAATATATTGTACAACCAAGAACTAATATATCTGTGATCCCATTTTGCTTTAAAATTGTCACAAAAAATAATTTTAACTATATCTCTGTCTTGAAAGCTGAAAAAAAATTTCACCAAAAAAATTAGTAGAATCTCATTGCAAAGGTATTGTAAATAATGAAAACTTCAGCCTAGCCCAATTTTAATTGTAAGTGACTACTCAACAAATATATCACATATTGAGATGCTTCCTTATACTCTTGTTAAAAGGGTGCACAATTAAGCATGGGCTTTGCAAAAATTCCAACTCTTTCCACTTAATTTTTAAGCAAATTCCTCCCAACTATATTACATTAACTCATAGTTATGGTGATAACTAAACTCAGAGCCATTTTTATCATAGAATGACAAGGATTCAGAGATACAGTTTCATGATATCAACAAGGAAGAAAGTATAGCACAATGATCTGCATCAGATGAGTGACTTATGCTTCTTATTTCGTATTTGTCTAAGAAGGATGAGTACTAATTACATTTGGTTGGAGGCACTTAGGAACCTACATACTGAGAAACCTGGAAATCAGTTAGAGGTTAGCCAGTGAAAGGGAGACCAGAAGACTCATGAGATAATAAAGGGTAAAAAATGGACTATGAGCCAGCAAAGGCAGCAAGGATTTCATGGCCTAATATTGTGACAAAAAGAAAAAAGAAAAAAAAAAAAAAAAGCGGTGCAGAGAAGTGAACTGCCCACTCTTTGACTCTTTTATGTGCAATTGTTTCTGCATTTAATAATCTTCCCAGAAATTGTAGCTAAGAAACCTACAAGAAAATGTAGTGGGATTTTTGGAAGCCTTGCATTACTAGAGAGAGAGGTGGAATACGGAAACATCTGAAAAAGAAGCGTAGTGGTAAACCACCTAAATTGCCCATTGAGGCTCCTAGAGCCACATTATATCAGTGGAGACCAATTAGAAAAACAACCATCCTGAAAAAATTAAAATACTCAAGTGATCAATCTCTGATCAAATTGGGGATATCTAACTACTATTATACATGCCTGTTAGAGAATAGGGTCAGCCTTACCTCAGGGAAGGTACCTAGAACTTGTGTAATTCCTCATAGAAAATATACAGCAATCCATGGAAAATCTCCAGGGATCAGTACCTACCATTTAGGCAATATAAACAGAGTCATACAAAACCCAAATCTAGGAATTTCCAGATTATGGGCTTTAACATAGCTATGATAAATATTTTCAAGAAAACAGAAGAAAATTTCACCAAAGAACAGGGAGTTACATAGAAATAAAATGAAAATCCTACAAATCCTAGAAATTAAAAATAACATGATTAATATATTAACAAAATATTTTATACCACTGAAGAGATTATTAGCTGACTGGAAAATAGATCGGTCGACCAAAGCAAAGAGGAAAAAAATCAGGGAAGAATCCTTAAAAGCTGTAAAATATGAAGCGAAGCTCGCCTATCTATCAACTGGAGTCCATTCAAGAGAACGGGGCACAAAGAGCATTTGAGAAAATAACTGACGGGTTTCCAAAACTGATAAGATATCATAAGTCAGATACAAACAAGTACTATGACCCCACCACAAATAAGATAAATAAAAGAAAAATCTCACTCAGACATTGCAATATAACTACTAAAAACCAAAGCCAAGATAAAATGCTGAAAAGTGCTGGAGGAAAAAGACTTATTACCTACAAAGAAGCAACAATAAGACTGACATTTAACTTTTCTTTTTTTTTTTTTAAGATTTTATTTATTTATTTGACACAGAGAGAGACAGCCAGAGAAAGAGGGAACACAAGCAGGGGGAGAGGGAGAGGAAGAAGCAGGCTCCCAGCAGAGGAACCTGATGTGGGGCTCGACCCCAGCATGCTGGGATCACGCCCTGAGCTGAAGGCAGATGCTTAAGGACTGAGCCACCCAGGCGCCCCGAGAGCCACCCAGGCACCCTGACATTTAACTTTTCAACAGTGATCATGGAAACAAAATACAGTGGGTGATGGTACCAGAGTGATTTACAAAACTACAGTGAGATACCACCTCACACGAGTCAGAATGCCATATATATATATATATATGCCCACCTAGAATACTATGTACATTGAATATACTCAATGAACTAAACTACAGGAAAAAATAACAACAATGAAAAGGCCTACTCTACAGATATTAAAGATCATAATATTATACTATGAGGTACTTTGTATCAATAAATTTAGAAATTTAAAATAAGTGGAAAATACTAGTGAAACATAATTTAACAAAAATGTCACAAGAAGAAATGGAGATTTGATTAGATACAGAAATTAAGTATGTCATCATTTTTTTTCCAGAATTTATCCCCCCGCCAGGCACACAACTGTTTTAACAATATATGTAGGGTAGTATCTCCTTCCTGCTCACCAGCTCCAATCAGGTTAGTATCATAAATCTAATAGACCACAGTGGCATTCTGTGGAAGGAAAGATGCTCAAGGTTCCTGTGGACTAGATTATAACCTACAACTAGAGAACTACTGTGGTATAATGTTGGACTTGCCAAGTAAAGTGAATTGCTTCTGGTGGCCTTTTTAAAAAGGCATAGAGAAAAGCAGCCATCAGAAAGGATGAATACCTACCATCTGCATCGACATGGATGGAACTTGAGGGGATTATGCTAAGTGAAGTTAAGTCAAGCAGAGAAAGACAATCCTCATATGGTTTCACTCATATGATGAACATAAGGACTAGCACGGAGGGCCATAGGGGAAGGGAGGGGAAACTGAATGGGAAGAAATCAGAGAGGGAGAAAAACCATGAGAGACTCTGGACTCTGAGAAACAAACTGAGGGTTTCGGGGCAGGGGGTAGGGGATGGGGTAACTGGGTGATGGGTATTGAGGAGGGCATGTGATGTGATGAGCACTGGGTGTTATACGCAACTAATGAATCATTGAACACTACATCAAAAATTAATGATAATTAATAATATGTTGGCTAACTGAACATAATAAAAAGCAAAACAAAACAATAAGCTATAGAGAAAGGTATGCCCCAGATGAGATACACTGATTTACCTCAGCAATGAAACATAACTGGAACAGCAACTTTAACTGGAGTCACCACCTGATCAAGATGACAATAACCCACTGTCATCTCTAAGATCCAGCTGTCTTCTGCAATGGCCAGAATAGGTGAGTTGAATCACAATGTGATGGGAATCACTATTCCTGCCTCTGAAAAATTCTTGATGGTGGCACTAATCTCTATATTCCTTCCATGAAAGTGATGTTACTTTGTTTTACCTTTCTGAGTAGAAGTGGCTCTCGTGGCTTTCATGTAGCCTTTCCTGTTGGAACTAGAGTGAGGCAAGCAAGACAGTGCACAAAATTTCAAAAGACACCCATTCTCAGAATGATGCATATTTCTCCTTAAATTTTGTTCCCTAGGCTGCTTACTTGTCTTGCTTTTAGTCCTGGCCCTGCATAAAGCCTTCACTCCGTGGTCCAGATGACCACCGTATAGATTCTGCCAGTTGCTATGTATGCTTACTGTAAGTAGGCATGCTGCGACTGTGGAAATACCACAGGTGGGTCCTGAGACCCAATTATCCCCTATGAGAGACCTGAGTTGAAACTGTATTGCTCCCCTGATCTCCATAAGGCCCTGCTCTGACTTGTGGAGTGTAACCATTTGCACCTCCAGAATTAGTGTCAGTTCAGAATCTGTGTTCCGAAATCCCCCAAAGACTGATGATTTTCCCTTCCCCAATGTGCCAAAGTAAGTTGCAACCTTGGAAAGTGGCTGCAAGTATATTTTTTAAGTCCTAGGAGGAAGACAGTATAAATCTTGGCTGTCAAGAAGGCTCTTTTCTTAAGGGGACATAGACTCCCCTTCAATGAAGAGGCTCCAGGTGTATGAACTAACAGAAGTCTGGAAATTGGGGGCTGTGACTCCCTGTTTTGATGATGCAAGTGAGACGCCTTCTCAGTAGACCTAGAGATTTCCTGTTTACACAGATTAAAAAAAACTTCAACAGACTAGCATTGGGTTTCAGTTCTTCCGACGCCATGATCAGCTAGCTAGCCCACATCAAACATCGCTGAGTCAGAGGGTTTTTTTCACTCCTTTGAATCAGTTATCATTACAGTATCCATGTCCACCTTAACTATAGGGATTATGTGACAGCAATCTATCCCTTTTACCCAGTGACCCAATCACTCCAGTAGTAATTATTATGAATAATAATAGTTATTAACGTTCCTAAAATATTAATGTCAGATTAAGCTTTTAAGTTATCAGCCACGGGTCATAGTTCCTTTCTTTTATTCACATCAAATTCTGAATTTGTCTACAACAGAGAATACAAAAGAAATACTACATGCTTAATATTTAAACCAAGGCTCAACCATCTGTATCAATCTGGGAAAAGTTGGATGTGTGTTAGTGTAAAAGCTGAATTGGGAATCCTTTGGGAAGCAAGCCTATTTAATTGTCTTACTGCAGATAAAACAACTAGAGCAAACATACTACTCTGCTGACTTCTAGCAATCTTTGGACATTTTGTTTTTAATTATGGATAAACATGTTTATTTTCTCATTATTACAATAACTCATGTTGTTTCTTGTATTGTTTGTGAAAGGATTGATCTTATAAATTACACAGCACACACACACATGCTTAAAACACTACAGGTGCATACATTTTACAGGAATGGACACTTTCCAGGTTAGGGGCACATGCATACATACCTTTATAAAGTCAAATTATGGAAGCAGAGAAATGTTAACTGCTGCAACCTTAATGAAACATATGGGAATGTTTTCCTAGAGTGAAATTTTCTACCAAAGCTGTTCTGCCAACTCTTTTTTCATGATATAATTTTTGTCAGCATTTTATTAAATGAACGTTTTCATTAAAATGAGTTATATAAGTAACTTTTAACTGAATCTTACAGCTTTTAAGACTCTCCTAATAAAGTCTTTTTAAAAAAACATTCTGGAAATGTATAAAAATATTAAACCACATACATTTATACTATAAGTGCATCAAGGTGTAAAATTTGCACTTAAATATATTATGCATAATATTGGATACAAATTTATTACTGAGAATATTTTGTGTAAAAATATTTTAATACCTTTCATATAGTTACTCGTAACTGCAAGATATAACATTGACATTACATAAGCAAAACTTTCTTATGACAATGAAGCCTTTATCAATGAATCCATGCATGCAATTCATATATTCACAATGTTAAATGGTACTTAGGTTTTACTCCCTTTATTATTTTAGAAAATGATTTATTTATTTGAGAGAGAAAGAGAGAGTGCATGTGCAAGCAAGGGGAGGGGCAGAGGGAAAAGGAAAGAATCTCAAGCAGAGTCCATGCTCAGGGCAGAGCCTGACGCCAGGCAATCTCAAGACCCAGAGATCATGAGCCAAAATCAAGACTCTGACTCTGAGCTGACTGAGCAATCCAGGTGCCCTAGGTTTTACTCCCTTTAAACATCTGTTTAATATTATTGAGGCATAAATCCCACATGAAACATAGATTTTTGGTCTATCCTATCCAATATTTAAAAAATTAATATATATTATGTGACCTACAAATATTGTACAAATTACATACTATACAAAAAATTGTGTGTAATACATATATTTATAAATTATATATATTTAAGAAATAATATGTATTCTATATTAAAGAAATAAAAAAAGAAAGAGAAAAAAAAAGATAGTTAAAGAAAAATGAGGAAGGAAGAAAACAGAAGGAAGGGAGAAAGAAAACTGGATTTCCTTTTACAGTACAGAACTAACACTGCTTAGTTTTTTCAGATTTCATCTGAAGCTCTTGAATTACAGGGGTATGCACAATTTTCTTTATAGTATAACAAATTAAAAAGAAAAAACCCTGTGGAGTTTAAATTGAAATGCAAAAACAAATACACATTCTAAAATAAAGCACTTTGAAACCATTTAAGAAAAACAGATTCTTATTTTTTCTCATCCAGGGACATTATAGTTTAACGTGTTCAACAATGAAATAAGTAGATAACCATGAATCCGCATACTTAACATACACTTACTCCCTCAGTGAAATAAAATATATTCCAGTCAAAATGTCATGTGAGTAAAATACATCAACTATGATATAAAACCAAAAAATATATGCATTTTGAATGGTTGAAATAACACAAATTGAAAACCAAAAGAGGACATAGATCTCTCTCTCTCTCTCTCTCTCTCTCTCTCTCGCTGGTGACAAGTCAACTTCGCTGGCCCACTGTCCACAGCTACCCTGTAACTGTATATCTGTAGGACCTGTAACTATATAACCATATATATAACCATATGTAAATATATAGATACAGACACACACACACACACACACACACACACACACACACACACATCTTGTAATATCACCTTCAAATCTTCCTAATTCATGGCTGCAAAATCAGTTATCTGTTTTTTACTTTGTATTAAATAAATAAATAAAAATAATTATATATAATCAAATATACAACTTTGATTTTGCAGGGCTTCATAACATGTTTCCTATTCATCAGCAGAAATGGACGTGGCCATTTCACAAGAACAAGAGAGTAGAAATCAGTAAATATAAGTGAAAGGCCTGCTTTCAATTTGTCAGCTGTTATCATCCTTCAGAAGTCACTTTGTGTCTCTACCTTCAATTTTCTCAATTAAAAATAGGAATCATAATAATTCCTCAAAATGCCTACTTCAAAGGGTTACTATGGAACTTAACTACTAATACTCACTCATACACATTTACTAATACTAAACCGATTTGCTGGCCCATATCATGTTAGTACCTAGTTTTAGGTGCTGCTCTGAGAACATCTGTGCAGACCCTGGTCACAGTATTGTTTGTCTTAACTTCCCTCTTTGCAATGAAACCCTTCTAGTTATCCAAAGCCACTGTGTCTTTTTTTAAATACTGAATTTCCTTAGCATATTCTTGGACAATGTGTTTGACACTTGATTGTAGTTTCCTCTACGTGATGTTCACGGCACTTTTTAAAAAACTTCTAACAGAATTTGCACTATAGCATATATTCATTGTGTGCTCTTTGAAATGCTGAGGGCATACTAGGCACTCACTAATAATTAAAACAGGCAAAATTGAAATAAATAGTAAATTTCCAATACTACAATATATAGTATTTTATACAATACAAATTCTGACACTAGTTTACATTGAAAGTTATTCCATGTAATTTGTACTAATTGAAATTATTCTATCTACTAACATATTAACAACATTATACCATGAATACTTTTTTCTAAAGCCTTTTTGGGGACAGAGTCTAAGAGTCTCTTGCACTTCTGCATGTCTTATCAGCAGAGTCACTGACTGTCTTTTTCTGCACTATTTTTCCAATGATATTTGTAGAGTAAAAGCCTTTGAAGATCAAAATAAGGTCTCCCTCCAGAGAGGCATACTTACTGATGATTACTTAAAAACAAAACAAACAAAACAAAAAAACAAAAAGCAAAACAGGTGTTCTAAGCATAGGTTTACTCTCTTCAGCTCACCTAAGAGGTGCAAGAGAAATGAACTATCCCTCATTTCTACCCCAAATGTCTTGCATTCTGCCACCATCCACGCAATTGTAATGGACTACCCTGTTATCTTGTAATTACGGTAAAATACTCAAACTTTCACAGTCCTTGATAAAGTCTATATTCAATACAATATTTTCAATAAAAAGAAACAAAGTCGATCAGGGAATTTTAAAATGAGATGAAACAGATCAGTTTTCCAACTCCCTTTTATCACAAAAGAAAAATTTGAATTTTGGAAATTAACTGGCTTTTTCAAGTTCCTTGTGTATCAATAGGAAGGCAGAGACTAAATCCTAGATTTCATAATTCCTATCAATGACATCTTTCCCATAATTCCCATAATAATTACAGAATTATATCTAATGAACATTTGAACTTGATTACTACAACTCTGAAGTGTAACTTGTTTCTACTTTTTCCAAATGAGTTTATGAACCCTATATTAACTTTCGCTAATTGATGCCATACAACAATCTTATCTCAGTGCTTTAAAACAGTTTTGTTTTGTTTTTCCCCTTAAGACTCATGAGTATAGTGGAAGAGCTGTGACTCTGACAGGCTGTCCTGATAAGGGTTGGTAAGGGTTGGCTCAGCCTTACGGGGCCCAACCTGGTTCCACTGGACCTCATTTTGCTTACCCAGGCGAACCTTTTTGTCTCTTCTCATTTTCTTTTCATGATCCAGGCTGAAAGGGACTTACCATGTGGGACATGCTGTTATAGAAAAATACCAAGCAACAGTGCCCTCCAAAAACTCTTAAATACACTCATAGCTTCTGTTTGAAAATGGCAAAGGTCACATCTGCTCAAATCCATTGTCCAACACAGTTCACACAGCCAAGACAGAAGTTCACAAGCAAAGACCATAAAATGGGAAAGCACAGAAAGGGTGGGGAGGAAAGAAATGATTGCAACAATTGGGTAAGAATTTTAAAAAGTACTATATACACACCCAAGATTTTTACTATAATTTTACAATTCTTACAGAGAAATACATCCTTTTTAGATGTAAGTTTAAAAAAGCTTTGACCATATAGAGCAGTGAATAAGCTAAGAGCACTGGGAGTTCACTTGACGTAGTTGCAAGCATATGCCTCTCGTGTATCTGCATGGCTGTCGGCAGAGGCATTGACTTTCTTTTTTCCAGACTATTTTTTACAAGGAAGTTAAGTAGCAGACAATGTTGGAAAGTAAGAGACAGTGTCTCACTCCAGACCCAAGCTGGTTTGTATGGTGTCTAGTATAACAAAGATAATCTCCCTCTGGGCAAAGGTCAGGCCAATTACCTATTATGAAAGAGTCATCTCCCCAAAGCACATGGTTCCTTCCCTTTAATTCAGCCCACTGCAGGTGCAGGTATCAGGTGGCCCTTCCAGTAAGAACAGGTTCAACTATTATTCTGACCATTGTCGTACTATGATTAATAAAACTGTCTATTGTCTACAACCCAAGTTTCTCAGGTTTTCTACTATCATCTCTGAAAATGCAGCAGGCTAACTTGTCAGTGAGAAAGTAGAGTAAAATCTCATATACTTAACTGTTCTTGACAACTGTAAGTACCTCTATAAATTCAAGGTTGTTCTCAACTAGTCATTTAAAATGCCAGCACAGTGCTAGTCGTGTTAGTCAGGGCTCCTGAGATCCTGAAGTCTCCACACAGGTATGGATTCTTTGTTTTTCCTCATGTTCACTCTGCAGTTAAGCTCACCATCTATTTTTAGAAAATATAAACCATTGAGAGAAGGAATCGTTTTGTTTCCCATGACTAAATCTATAAAGTCAATCTTTTCTTCTTCCCTTATGTTTCACTTTTTTGTGTCTTTCAGTTCCTCTCCCTGATCTTTCTCAAAATCATCTTCACACTTACTAGGACTCATTTAAAACAACAGAACAGAACCCAAAAGTGACTAATCAAAAGTAACAACAATAAAAAATCCCTTTACTGCATTTTCCATTCTAACCACAATTTTTAACTATTTACCTATTTTACCTATTTGTTTTTTAAGATTTTTTTTATTTGTTTGACAGAGAGAGAGACAGCCAGCGAGAGAGGGAACACAAGCAGGGGGAGTTGGAGAGGAAGAAGCAGGCCCATAGCAGAGGAGCCCAACATGGGGCTCGATCCCAGAACGCTGGGATCACGCCCTGAGCTGAAGGCAGACGCTTAACCGCTGTGCCACCCAGGCGCCCCTATTTTACCTATTTTAACAATTTACCTTCACACATGTATATATTTTAAAAAGTTCAGTTAATTAGTCTTTTAAATTTTATTGTCTTTTAATGATTCTTAAAACCACTCTCATCATTCCAACAAAAATTTTCCTTAACATTAATAATTTATAGGACAGCATAACCAAATTCATAGCATATAATTTCTAAATTATATTTCTCATAAACATTGACCACTTAAACATTGACTGATCCTTTCTTTAAAGATTTTATTTATCTACTTATCTATCTATCCATCTATCTATCTATTTATTTATTTATTTGAGAGAGAGAGGGAGGGAGTACAAGGGGGGGGGAAGGACAGAGGGAGAGGGAGAGAGAATCTCAAGCAAACTTTCCACTGAGCAACTGACTGGCGGAGCCCAACACAGGGCTCGATCTCACAACACTGAGATCATGACCTGAGTCAAAATCAAGAGTCAGATGCTTAACCAACTGAGCCACCCTGGTGCCCCTTGACTGCTCTTTTTTAAGATACTTTCTGTTTTTGTTTTTTGACATTATACTATACTGGTATTTCTGCTACCTCATTCACTGCTCTGTTTCATTCAGTTTGGTCATCTTTTCAACTTCATCTACTCAACCATTTAACATGAGGATCTTCAAAACATCATCCTATGAACGCTTCTAATGCTATCTTTTTTTATTTGGTAAAGTCATCCACTATTATGGCTTCATATTACATTCTCACAAGCACTGTAGGGGTGATCCAGTTACTCTGCATCTTTACCAGCAACTGGTGCTAACCCTATTTCTTACCTTATCTATTCTAATAGGTATGTAGTGATATCTCATTGGGGTTTTAATTTTCATTTACATAATGAACAGCTTTTCACAGGCTTATGTGCCATCTGTATGTCCTTTTTGGTGAAATGCTATTCGTGTCTTTTGATCATTTTCTAATTGGATTTTTTAACTGCTGAGTTTTGAGATACTGTTATATATTTTAGATAGAAATACTTTGTTGGATATATGGATTGGAAATACTTTCTCTTAGTATATAGCTTGTCTTTTCATTCTCTTCACAGCATCTTTTATAGGTAACAGTTTTAAATTTTGATGAAGAACAATTTGTCAGTTTTCTTTTTATCCACCATTATTTTGGTGTCAAGTCAAAGAACTGTTAGAGTAGCTAGGTCCTGAAGATCGTCTCTGAGATTTTTCTCTAAAAAATTATTATTTTGTATTTTAAATCAGTGAAATGGAACAAGGCAGAGGGGTTGGGACTAGACAGCATCTCACCTCTCCTGCCATTTCTGTGGAAGCTGAGCCTGCCCCCCCACACTACAGCACCATGGCAGGATGAGGTATCACCTCCTTCTCCCTCCACTAGTCTCAGACCCAGTGGCAAGCTGATCTTACATCTACTGGGAGGCTATGAATTGGTGCATGTGGTCCCTCACACATTTTGGGGGAAAGTGTCAGAGAAACCAAAGACATTCCAATCTACCTATCTGCAACCAGGCAGTGTGGGTCAGTGCTTAGGTGGAGTCAAGTGGAACCATGAGGAAGCTGAAAATGTGAATGTCCCCAGCCCTCACACTGCACACCTCAGTGGTAAGACTACCCATTAAAAAATAAGAACACTTCAGGGGCGCCTGGGTGGCTCAGTCGGTTAAGTGTCTCACTTCGGCTCAGGTCATGATCTCAGGGTCCTGGGATCAAGCCCTGCATGGACCCCCTTGGGGAGTTTGCTTCTCCCTCTCCCTCTGAACCTCCTCCTGCTTGTGCATTCTCTCTCAAATAAATGAAATCTTAAAATAAAAAGAATACCTCAGATCTACAGAAGAAATACTTACGGCAATTATATTTTAAAAGTGAGAACAACAGTGCTTGCTTCAGCAGCACATATACTAACACTGGAACGATACAGAAAAGATTAGCATGGCCCCTGCGCAAGAAAAAAAGAAAGTAGGAATAATAAACATATCTAAATGTAAATAAGGTTTCTGCACTTCACTCTAAGTAGTAAAATGCTGGTATCAGTAGATTGTGATAATTTCTGTCTCTTGTAATAACCACAGGAACCACTAAGAAAACTATTTAAACAATATACTCAAAAAATACTATAAATAAATTAAGATACAATTCTACAATAAAAAACTCAAGTAACTCACAGGAAGGCAATAAATGGGAAACAGAACTGAGAACTAGAAGAAACAAACAGAAAACAACTAATAAATGATAGATTTAAGTCCTAGCATATTAATAAGCACATTGAATATAATGGTCTAAATATAGCAATTAAAAGATACAGATTGGCAAAGCAAATTAAAAAAAAAAAAACATGATCTAGCTATATCTCGTCTGCCAAAAGCTCATTTCAAATATAATGATATAGTTATATTGAAAGCAAAATAATGATGATGGAAAATGATACATCATCCAGGTATTACTTTAAAGAACAAAGTAAGGCAGAGATGGGTACATATGATGAGATAATATAGACTTCAGAACAGCGAAAATGATTAGACATAAAGAGGGACTTCATATGTTGATAAAAGTATTAATTCATCAGTACAATGTTACGATCCTAAATGTGCATGCCCCAAACAACACAGCTTTAAAGTACATTAAACAAAATCTGATACAGCTGGAAGGAGAAATAAAGAAATCCAGACTTATACTTGTGAACTTCAACACAGTCCTTCCAGTGATTATGGAAGTACAGGACAGCATATTAGGAAGGACCTACAATAAATACACAACACAATTAATACTAGTCACTTTCTTATGGTATTACTTGAGAAAAAAAGCATTGATTTACAAAAATACAAGTCACCAGTATAATTCTATACAATGCACTTCAAAAAAAAAATAATAATCCTGAAAGTAATTTGAGATGTGAGAGCCAGAATAAGAAAAAACAAAACAAATACAAATTACAAACAAATAATCTTTAGACATGTTGGTAAATATAAACTAAACCCTGTTTCTACAAAATGATAATGATGATGACGATGAAGATGATGATACTGTCTAATATACATTCGGGGGAAGTGCCATACAGTATAGACATCCATGTATGTGGATGTGTGTGTAATATTTCTGTGTGTACATATGTATGTAAAGATAAATTATGGTAGAGGTAGATATAACTCCACTTAGAAATTGGCCAAATCTCATTATTTTGAGAGCTTTAAAAATACTTTTGTCAATTTTTGATAGATCAGGTAGACAAAAAATGTAGTAATAATAGAGAAGACTTCAACATCATAATAAATAAACTTATTAATCTTTTATGGAAAACTTCAATTAACAATTAGAAAGGAATCTTTTATATTTTACTTTCTCTTGAGTGCAAGGTTTCAAAAAATTGACAATGTTGTAGACTACACAGCAACTCACAAAGCAGTTCAAATATTCTGTACCATGCATATATTTTTAAAGCATTGTAATTAAATTAGAATTCATTCTGAAGATAGAACACATAATAACCATATGTTAGGAGTTTAACTGTGTCCCCCCCAAAATACATGAAGTCCTAATGCCAAAATACTTAGGGATGTGACCTTATTTGAAATAGGATCTTGGGTGATATAATCAAGTTAAAACAAGGTTAAGCTGGATTAAGGTAAACCCTAATCCAATGACTACTCTTCTTATAAAATGTGTGTACACACACACACACACACACACACACACTGGAATATTACTTAGCCATCAAAAAAGAATGAAATCTTGGCATTTGCAATGACATGGATGGACCTAGATGTTATTACGCTAAGTGAAATAAGTCAGTCAGAGAAAGACAAATACCATATGATTTCACTCATAGGTGGAACAGATGAACATAGGGGAAGGGAGGATGAAAATGGAGAGGGAGGCAAACCATAAGAGACACTGAACTCTAGGAAACAACCTGAGGTTTGCTGGAAGCAAGGTAGAAGGAGGGATGCAGTGATGGACATTAAGGAGGGCACGTGATGTAATGAGCACTGGGTGTTATACGCAACTGATGAATCACTAAATTCTAACAATACAGTATATGTTAACTAAATTGAATTTAAATAAAGAATAAAAACATAAGTAAAAAAAAGACGAGGGAAATTTGGACACAAACATGCAGAAGGTAAGACAATGTGAAGACACAGACACACAAGGAGAATGGCGTGCAAAGGCAGAGGCAGAGTTTAGAGAGAGGCATCTACAAGCCAAGGAACACCAAAGATTTCCAGCGACCACCAGAAGTTAGGAAGAGGCATTGCACAGGTTCTCCCACAGAACCTCCAGAATGAACCAACCCTGCTGATACTTGGATTTTGGACTTTTAGCTTCCAGAACTGTAAGATGATCTTTTTTGTTGGGTTAAGCCACCTAGTTCATGGTAATTTGTTATGACAGCTCTGGAAAACTAACACCATACTTTTGAATATGGTAAACAAATGATGGATTGAACAAAAAGTTGTAATGAAAGTTTAAAAACACTATAACCAACACCTGCTTAATCCAATTCAACTGCACATGGGAAATTTACCAAGGAGACAATATATTAGACAAATATACTGGATCATATACAGATTATCAATTAATTTTAAAGGATTATAGATATACACATATATGCTCCAGCTACAACTATATTACACTAAAAATCTATTAATAATAAGATATCTAGGAAACCCCCAAATATTTTGAAATTAAGTAAACCTTTTCAAAAAAATTTATGGGTCAAAAAGTCACATGGACTATTTTTAAATAAATCATAATGAAAATATAACATGTCAGAAGTTATGCTGCATCTACAAGCATTCTAGAGAGGGAAATGTATAATTGTAAAAACTTCTATCACTTAGGGAAAACAGTTTAAAATCAGTTATTTAAACATCACCTTTACTATTATTTATTATATATAATTATATATTTAATATATTATATATTTAATATATAATTAAATTTCATCTTTAAAAAGTAGAATAAGAAGAGTAAATGAAATTAGAAGTAAGCAATAGAAAGGAAACAATATACTTTTCCTTCCCCTTACCAGACTTCTAAAGCCCTAACTGCTCACAACAAGCCCTCCATGATCTCTTTATCACTTGCCTCCTGAAAACATACCCACTAATGCATATATCTCTTTACCACCCATCACACGTTCCTCTCGGTGCTATGAGCCTCTCCGGAGGAGCCTTCTGCAGAGTGCATAGAACTCTTCTGTTTGTGGAGGTGGAATAAGACTGGGAAAATTGCTTCCCTTCTGGGTCAACAAGAAGAAAACTCAAAATTGAAGCAACTCAGAGCTCATGGCCAGAGCTGAGAGAGATGGTAGTCCTGAAACCACCTCTCAAAAAATACGAAGCTAAAAGGGGAAAGTTAAAACTCCAGCAATTTCTCTGCATTAAAAAAATATATATCTATATCCATATCTGTGCAATATACCACTGAAATCCAAGGAATAGCAGACATGGCAGTAGACATGATCAGAGTGACATTTTGCATGCTGTCTCTTTTTTCTTCTTCAAATATTTAATTTTATTGATACTAAAAACATGTGTTCTGAGAGTTTTTAAATGAAATATCCATAATAATACAGGTATTTTGGAAATTACCCCAAAATACTTATTGACAACATCATTGTTATTTTATCTTGTGTGAAAAACCCTAACTGCTCATTGGTGAATATATCCTCTAGTTTGGTTGTAATTCTTAAAGCCAACAGAACTTGCATATCCCGCACAGTGCTAAATAGTGGTGGACGTTTAATGATAGCATGGGCTTATAAGAGATGTGTATAGCAGGATGCCCTAAAAAATGAGTTCACTCTTCTCCATCCTCTGATCTACTGCTAGGGCTCCTTGTAGCTAAAATAGATGAGAAACCAGAAAGCACTGGATACCCATTGCCTTAATCCATTCTTCTTAGAACCCTAGAACAAAAAGCAGGTGGGAAAGATCTACAGGACAATAGAGAGATATTTAGCATAATATACTATGTAAAATTTCAGGATTGGATCTACAGGACAATAGGAAGATACTCAGTACAGTCTACTATGTAAATTTTCAGGATCTACTCTTAGATTTTTTCCTATAATAAAAGTCTCATCCCTAACTCAGAGGAAGCACCAAGTTTCAAACACAACTATATTAATTGTTGATGTTAACTCAGCCACACCCCTATTTGAAAATTAAATGTGAGTCACACACAATGGTTTTATACAAGATTAGGGACTAAAACAGAGATGATGATAATAAGTGAGTAATATGGAATATAGATCCCACATTGTTCCTACTTCTGATGCTGACCTCATAGCTAATCATGTCTGCCTTTTTCCACTACACATTCAAATGTCCCCGTAGTATCTTCTAACACTTTGTAACATCTACTTCACCTGATCATGTGATCCATACTTTTATTCATATAGCATCAAATTCTGAAGTTTTTATTTGACTAATATTAATAGGCAAGAGAATAGGAGGCACCCCAATTAATCTCATTTAGTTACAAACATTTTGCTCCATATTAAAGTGCAAAAATGTTCACAATCCTCCACTTTCCCCATATGCACACGGCTTTGCATTGTAGCGTTGCCACTCCTTCCATCAAGAAAATGAATCTTTTCTTTATCCTTTAAACCGGGCTAGCCTTTGGACTTGTTTTGGCAATAAATAGATGGGAATTAATATTGTGTGAGGTTTGAATCCAGGCCTCAAAGTATCTTGGGTGTTTCTGTCCTTGTTCCAGGAATTTTGTTGAGTTGTCATTTGAACAAGGCTCCACTAGCCTACGAGAGGATGAGAGATTATGTGGAGAACCTTGGCTAAAACCCAGTCAACCCTACAGAAGCAAAGTTTACTTGCAAAGTCAACATCAAAGGTGATTTCTAAAAATGCATGAATGAGCTCAGCTGAGATCAGAATTACCCAGTTGAGATCAAATTGCTGATCATCTGAATCATAAGTTAAAATTAGATTTTTTTAAGCTTGTGAGTTAATATTTCCATAGTATTATTTCATTTTCTCTTATTTTATAGCATAGACCCAAATCTTGCCAGATAGGAAAAATGTGTCATGATGGTGAAGAGAGTGATCTTAACCTCTGCCTGCAGGTCTTTTTCTATAAGAAGCCCAAATGGTGACAAATATCACTGAATCCCCTTAGAAGTATTTCAGACTTGGTTACTATGCTCTTTAAAATCCAAAGGTCAGGGACCCTGGGTGGCTCAGTCGGTTAAGCGTCTGCCTTTGGCTCAGGTCATATCCCCAAAGGTCCTGGGATCGAGCCCCATGTGGGGCTCCCTGCTCAGCTGGGAGCCTGCTTCTCCCTTTCCCTCTGTCCCTCTCCCTGGCTTGTGCTCTCTCTCTCTCAAATAAATAAAATCTTTAAAAAAATCCGAAGGTCATGATGAAAGGAAGTATGATTTCTTCTTTGAGTTACTTAGTGTAATAATTGGTGGATGCCAATCTGTGCATCCTTGCTATAAGGGAAGCAGCACGACATAAATTGACCACTGATTTATGCTCAATAATGTTATACCAAACTCCAATTTTCTCAACCTCATGTCTCCGGCTAGTACCATAACTAGCTCTTCAGCATACCAGTCAATCATTCCATTAAGCCAGCTCTTTATGGGTAAGGGAACACAAAATAAGACAAATGAACCTCATGCCATGAGCTCACTGCTACAATTCTTTAGTCAGACATGATGTGTGTGAAATATGTTGATGGATAAAGAATGGTAAAGTTTCATGTGTGGGGTTGTTGGAAGAGCCTCTGAGGACAATAAAGACAAATCCATACTCTAAATGTAGTTCAATACATGTGAGAAGAGAGACTTTCCATTTGCATGATGTTTCGAGTCCAATGTGGTTGGCTCTGCCACCTGGTAGTTAGTTAGAATCCCACTGAGATAGTGTCATATCAAGCAAAATGATGGCCAATGCATGCTGGGCAACAAGGTATTTCTGCAACCAGATAATCTCTGGAGAGGGAAGCCCCTGTTTTTGAGACCATGTGTAGCCCTACATATAGGCTAATGGAAAAGTAATGAAGTGGTGGCATCAGATAACATGAAATTCCGGTCAACCAACTCACTGCTAATATAGTTTAACCATGCCTTCCAAAATTTCTTAGGCCTACTGTCCTGTACATTATTTCTGTTTTATAATGGGATATTTATATAACAATCAAATTGTGTAGTTCATTGAATAAACTACTAATAATGTTATTATAGGTGATGATGGCTTCATATTCACTTGGTATACATACTAATCTAGCTTATAGGCTCTACTGGACAATTAGCAAGTCACAGAATCTGCTGGTAGAAAAAAAGTGTGACCTTTTCCAAAACACTAGGGGTCTATGCTGTATTTTACCTATGGGTTTGCTAAAGATTCTATACAACATTTTTGTTTTCTCAACACTTAAAATTAGCTAGGTCTACAAATGGCAGGGAAATTTATGGGTAACTGCTGAAGAGGCATTATTTGATTCATGATCAGTTGCATCTGGCAGCCTTAGAGATTTGCAGCACATGAATATAAGAACCATCTGAAATGTGGTGAATGTCCCCTCTCAAATCCAAATAATGGGGGCACCTGGGTGGCGCAGTTGTTAAGTGTCTGCCTTCGGCTCAGGGCGTGAACCCAGCGTTCTGGGATCGAGCCCCACATCAGGCTTCTCCGCTAGGTGCCTGCTTTTTCCTCTCCCACTCCCCCTGCTTGTGTTCCCTCTCTCACTGGCTGTCTCTCTCTATCAAATAAATAAATAAAATCTTAAAAAAAAAAATCCAAATAATGTTCCTCTTTCTCCAGGATGGATTGCACAGAGTTAGAGCAACTTGATTTCTGATCTTAAAATGGATACCTCATACCATGGAATCCTCTAAACTCCATCAATTTGGCAGGCCCTTGAACTTTCATAACTAGCACTCTTAGACAACTAGGATGAACATAAAATACCTGGTACTGCACCTATGAATGTTATTACTGCATATTATTATTGATAATCTACTGACATTTACTCTAACTAATGGACTTTGTATCAGCCAAACAGGCAAATTAAAAGGAGATGTAGAAATCAGCACCCATGCATCTCAAAAGACTTCAGTTGGCATGCTGACCCCTGCAATTCTCCCCACAAATGCGACATTGTTTTTGGTTTACTATCGTGGCTAAACGAAAGACAGACAGACATGGTGCCTTCAATTTGAGTATTTTTACTATAATGTCTCTCACTCCATTGTTTAGGAAACCAAAATGGAAATTCTGCCATGTAGCAAACATGTAAGTTTCAACTATTCATTTCAGAATTGAGGAATAATTTGAGGAGGAAGGCATAGTTCTATTGAAACTACTTGGACTCAGACCAAGAATCCATTTACCAGATGACTGCTACAAATCTTCACACTAAATGAAAAACCATAGTAGCTTTTGAAGTGACCAAAGGTCAGCTCACATTCAGAGTCTATGTCTAACAGCTCCTAAAAGGTTATTAGAGTAACCATTACTGTGGACAAGTGAGTTTTCTGCTCAGCAGACCTCAACAGACCTAGAACTCTTCTTGCTACATACGTCAAGCAGTACTTTTAGAAGCTGAATTTCTATTTAATTTTTACGTGCCCTGAGATCATTTAACCATTGTCACAAATCCTTGAGCTTAAAACACCTAATTAACTTTGTGCCAGAGTAGTTTAATTGTGGTAATTGCACTCATGCTGTCCTTGATGGTTTACTATTGCCAACTGGCCTCTACATCCCTAGGTTCTATTATTATCATGACATCAGGATGCATGTGTCTAGTGTATTATCTATCACCCTTAGTCAACACCGCTACATAGAGAGTTTTTCAAGGATTAGGGAGTCATTCCTCAAAAATACTGGTCTTAATATATGGTAATGGAAGGCCCCGCTGGGAGGTATTCTTAGGGGCAGCTGAGCAATGTGCACTTAATTGATTCACTTTGACAGTCCCATATTCCCAAATTCCTAGCTCTTCAGACTGCATTCATTGCAATATCACGAGGAAATTACAAAGTTTTCATGTTAATTAATGTCATCATTGAGT
The DNA here is from genome assembly GCF_017311325.1 of Ursus maritimus. NCBI lineage: Eukaryota > Metazoa > Chordata > Mammalia > Carnivora > Ursidae > Ursus > Ursus maritimus. The sequence goes on along the minus strand of NW_024423344.1, from coordinate 55,054,045 downwards.
CTGCCTTTGAATAGACCATCTAGCAGACTCTTACTTCCTGTTAATCAAATCAAGACTTTAAAGCTTAAATGCTTCTCAATATACTTGACCAAATCAAGTCTTTGTTATGTTTCCTTTGGTCTGTTACACTAGAATCACATCCGCAATTGCACCCAGTCTTATGCCAGTACAGATCATAGAAATCTTACAATTTTTTTCAATGTTCAGGTGATTTTCTCTGGAATCAGTACTTGTACTTTTTTTAGCAGGATTTTATCAGGCTTGATTTTCATTAGGGACTTGAAGGCAATGAAAGGAATAAAAGGTAATGTGGGTACACCTAAGAATAACTGACCTCAGCTTGTGAAGATAATACCCTGAATGTAACCACTGAAATGCTAGCATGGGGAGATCAGATTCCTGGGTAGGAGCGGGGGCGGGGGGGGGGGGGGGGG
>NW_024423344.1:54877534-55053601 GCF_017311325.1 Ursus maritimus | reverse complement strand
GGGAAATTTAGGAAAATTTGGAACTTCAAGGTCCTTAAACTCATTATTATTATAAGAACTGGGAGACCTCTTCAAAGATTTTGGAAATATCTCTGTTGTCTATGCGTATTAATTGTATATTGATACCTTCTAAGTTTTTGTTCTCTGTTCTCTAGAACTGTGCAAACAAATCAGGTGAATCTACTATCTTTATAATCACTCTAGTTGCCATAGCAACTAAATACCACAATGACTCGTTATCTAAATGTTATGTCTTCTACCTAAAATTCATCCTAAGTAACCACTGGTAATAATTTGAGCAATTCTGAGACCTCTTATACTGCAGACTAATCTTGTTTGCTCCAGTAATATGGCTTGAATATGTGTTTGCCTTCAATATTTGAACAACCCAACACAAATTCATGTTTCCTGGGTTATTTGTAGTATCAATTTTTATATCAAATGCAATCACAATTGGATAAATACAGCACTACAAAATAATAATCATTACAAAGGATTAATCTGTAAGGTGTGGATGAGGTGAGGGTAAACGCGAGGACTAATGCGCAAACCCAAAGCTAGAATAATTGGAGCTATCACTGCCTGCAAATCTGAAGGAGCAAAGGGAAGGTGGAGTTACTAGAATTTAGAACAAGAGTGTAAAACAGGGTAAGTTACCTTGAGAGGAGCAGTGACCTTCTGCAAAAGGGACACAACAAATTCAAGTCAAACTCACAAGGGGAATTAGGGAAATAAATACTTGGTTCACACTGATACAACTAATTAATGAGCCCACCTACTGAGGCAGAGAAAAGAAGGAAAAAGAGAAGGAATCTAAAGAGCAAATGGAAGGCATCCTGTATGCCCTTATAGTAACTTTTATTCAAAATAAATATAGCTGAAGATGATAATAACTGAGATCTCAGGGGAAATATTGGAGGGCTAGAGTTAATGGTACTTGAAATAAGAATGCATGATTGGTATTTTTGCAGGTACACACACACACACACACACACACACACACACACACACACAGAATTTAGAAAAGAGGTATATTTAACACTCCCAACTAGGATCAGGGCCTAGAGTTGCAACATCATTTGCTGGACTCAAGAGGCAGACCTTACTCCAACAGTAAAGATGTGATCACATTGTTTTTCTTTTTTCTTTTTTTTTTTTTTAAAGATTTTATTTATTTATTCGACAGAAATAGAGACAGCCAGAGAGAGAGGGAACACAAGCAGGGGGAGTGGGAGAGGAAGAAGCAGGCTCATAGCAGAAGAGCCTGATGTGGGGCTCGATCCCAGAACACCGGGATCACGCCCTGAGCTGAAGGCAGACGCTCAACCGCTGTGCCACCCAGGCGCCCCCCACATTGTTTTTCTAAACCTATTTCCACAGATTATCAATTGGTATCAAGGGCCAATCATTTTCAGAGGCAGAGGATTGAGCGAAGACATGTTCTTGAGAGTAATACCAGAAATCATGGGAATATGGGAAATGTTTAAGTACATATGCATTCCATTTCAAGAGCTTCTACACCACCTTCCTATGCGGCATGATTCTCCTCTTACCCTCACAAATGACTCAACTCTTTAAGGGCATTTTTATTCATGGGAGTCTATTATACCCCATAGGGCCAGCAACCATTTAAAACACTGGCAACCATTTAAAAACCTTAGGCTTAGTCACTATTTAGTCTTAGTAGTCTAAGTTTAGAATTATATATTTAAACAGAAGGACATTTATTCACTCAAAATATTTAATATAGTCCCGAGGTACTCAATTCCATGAGTTACTCATTTTTAATTTTTGACTAGAGTTAAAAAAAATAATGGTTCTACTTTTAAGGCAGAACAAAGAATGTATTTGCAAATTCTGGTAATTGCATAATTAAGTTGAAACATTTGCTGAAAATGTACATGGTGTCAGGCATTCTACTTGTCAGTAATGATACAATAGATAGCAAAACCGTTAAAATCCCTGCCTTAATGGAGGATCCATTTTCATGGATATCTCTATTCTGTTGAAATGCAAGAGTATCTGGTACTAAGATGGATCCACACACTTTATCAGTTGTGGCATCTCACAATAAGTGGGTATGGGTATTGTGAACAATGGAAAAGAGGAGTCAATGGCATAATTGAGCTTCCAGGCAAAGAGAACAGAAAAATTACAGAAACAATATATGATAATGGTAAAGGACCTGAAAATTTCAGTAAATATTTTTAAAATACCCTGTATGCCCACACTCAGAGAGAAGTTAACATTTTGGTATATTCATTTTAATTGTTTTCGATATCTAGAGACATATATTTATGTATCTACATATACATATATAAGTAGATAGATACATATATATAAGTAGATATCTAATCATCCATATGTGCAATACAAATACATTATTTTTTCCAAAGTGACATACTATGATATATCCCTTTGTAATAGCATGTTTTTATCTTGAAGCAATAGCTAATAAACGTTCTTATATATTTATCTATTATAAACTGCTCTGATTAATATACTTCATATAAGCACATTTACTTCTAGGCTCAATTAGCTCCTTCAGCTGAATTCCTAAAATTGAGAATGCACTGTAAACATTACAGATGGTAAAACTGCCCACCATAGGTGGATTTAGAGATAATTATCAATATGGAATAATTGGCATCTTTATACTTTGGACTTTTTTCCAATCAAGAAAAGTTTATATTTTAATTTGCTCACTTTTTCTCATATGTTTCATAGATGTCTGTGAGTTTTATTATATGTAATTTCTTATAAAGCCCTGTTAAGATTTTTTCATAGATACCTTTTATGATTACACTATTATTCTGAATATTCTAACATTGTATTAAACAACATAGTATGATGATTGCCCTATTCTGTATTAAATATCCATTTATCAATTAATATTGTGAATTCCATTGATACGTTTGGCCTTAATCTTTCATCTAGAGAGAAATGTATGTTAAATGTATATAAAAGTTTTTACCAGCCAGTTGAGTATACGAATTCACATCAACAGATGGCAAATAGATGCCAGGATACAAACAAAGCATATAGAAATAGCAATATCGAAACTGCTCTGGCCTTTACTTTCAAAATCACACGGGAAAAATCACCCTTTAATTAATGCTCACTCTTTTATTGTTTTTCTAGATGCTTCTAGTTGTAGCACTGAATTTTCTGTGGGTCGGTGAGTATGCCTCCATTAACATTACGCCTACTTAAATGACATCAAGAAAACGCTGAATAAGCACTTAAATTTGGTCCCTCAATTGAGATAATAACTTAGTACCAACCATTTATTGAGTACTTACCTGTGGGAAGCACTGTACTAAGGGCTTTACCTTTTTTATGCTTCATTTCTTTTGGTGGTAAAATAATCCACTTTGGTGATACAGATAATAAGGCTCAGAAATTTAAGTAACTTATTCCAAATCATACTTTCACTAAAAAAAAAAAGTGAAAGCCTGGCTTTTTTTATTCTAGTGCTTGTGCTTAGACCTCTCTATTCCATTGTACATGTTTAATAATATGGCTTAAGGAAACAAAAGAAAATCTGTGTTTAGTAATGCAAATAATAAGTAAAATCTTACTTTTTCATGCCAGGACTGTAAACTGAATAAGAGTAGAAATATTGTAATTTGACTGTCTTTACAGAACCTTGAACTGTACTTGGTACTTTTTGCTGGCTAACTTGAATCACAGCTATATACTGAAACTGACTCACATTGCAGGGATTGGCAGAAGTAATGCAGAGTTTTAGTCAGAAGACTGGGGTTTGAATCTGTGTGTGTGTGTGTGTGTGTGTGTGTGTGTGTGTGTGTATGCATGTGTAAATGATACACAATTGCATTCAGAAGTCCTGAGATGAAGCTACAGTCCTCATCATCAATCTAATTGTATGACCTTAGGTGAATAATAATGCTTCCCAACCTTAACAATAAAATAATAAGTCATTTAAAAGGGTCATTGAGAATATCAAAGGTGATGATGGAAAAGAAAGTGGTTTACAAAATGCAAACTAATCTACAATCACTTGTGATAATTATTGTTACATCTTTGTTGTTTCAAGTAGTTTAAAAATTGTAGCCAGGGAATCATCCCAAAGGTGGCAGGAGATACATTTGTTAGGAACAAAAGGCCTCTGAAAAGGGAATGAGATGAGACTCTTCTGTAGGGAGTTTCCAGCCGTGCTAGAAGATAACATCTGTCTAATATTCATAAGAGTCATACAGCCTGGCAAAGAACAGCAAAATGAATGAGTTTGCTAATGAGCACTAATTAACCTGTTTGGGTGGAAAATTTGGTTTAATTCAGCGGATCCACCACATGCTGACAGACTGAATTTTAACACTAAGTGACTTTCACTGATTTAATTGATCAGTTTGAATCCCTAAGCATTTTTTGGATCATATGCATATAGATTCAATAACTAGCTACAACCCCAAAAATTTTTAGAGGAAAGAAGTTTTATTGTTGCTTTAATTATTGTTAATATATATTATAACAGCACTTTTACTTTTCAACTTTTAGGAAATACTAGTAATTCAAGTAATTCTTGGAGAATGACAGTTGTCTGTGCTTCTATCCTTACAAAGATAAGTTGTATTAGTGATTTAATACATGTTTTAGATGTTCTATACAGAAGACAAGCACCTCCGGTACAAATGGATAATTTATTCAGCTTTGTGATTTTTTTTATTATAAAAAATACACTGAATGAATTTGGTCCATTTGAACTGTGTATTCTCCACACCCTGGGTTTTGCTGATTGCATATCTTGATGCAGTTCAACATGCTTCTTTGTCTTCTGTATTTTCTGTAAATTGGCACCTGCATCCAGAGACTGGGTCAATATTAGGTTTTATTTCCTTGCCAAGAGTCAAACTTTGACTAGTGGTGGCATATGGTAGGACTGCAAGAGGTAAATAGTATCAAATTGTTTCTAATTTGTGATGTTAAAAGCCACTGATGCTTAATATCTGTGTTGATATATTTAGTTTGTATCTGTTTAATCTATCTACTGTGTTGGTATTCTAGTTCCATAATTGCTTTTTTATTTACTAATTGATATTCTATTATAAAGAGATATTTCCTCTCATTTTCTCTCTCATTACTCAATCTATTGCAACTACTGTCATAATTAAAGTTCAAAATGTTACATCTAATATGACTAAAGGGACTAATGAAAGCCTCTTATTGTTGGCTCCTGTGTCCCTTCTGTATGTCCCTGGACACTGCTCTTGTGAAATGATCTAGCACCATGTTCTAGCATCATCTTGTATATTTGCTTCTCTGGAAAATATACCTGGAATCAGCTATCTCTAAGACTTCTGGTATCTTCCGGTGAGAAAAAGCATTTCAAGACTATACAGTGTGTGTATTTAGATGCTCATTGCTACTGGATGGGTAGTTGTCTTCAGGCCTTTTCAAAAACAACTCTCATGAGTTCATATGGGTAATTTTAATTCAAAATAAAGACAACAGTCTGTAATGAGTTTTACTAAAACTCATTCCTACTACATCTGTGTCTTTCCTTCACACCAGCATTGTTGCTTATGAAAGATACAGGGGATGATAAAATTAGATCATTCCATAATTACTATTTTTTCCTCCCATTTAATATCCAGTTAATCAGAAGTCACAGATTCTATGTCAAAGTCTCTCCAGTATCTTTCAGTTATTTGAATCTTATTCCCTGGTAAATTTCTCAAGAGGAGCTCACAGTCAAAGTTTGTACTCTTTTACTTAAAAGTTTTACTGGATATATAATTTTTGCCTTATACCTTCATACCAACACAAAAAATTACTATGAATACATTTGGTGATAATGCAATTTTTCTTTATTTTACAAGCATATGTACACAGCAGTGAGAAGGAATAATCTACAAAACAGATTTCAATGGTATCTAATGGTGAAAATATTTTGGACTAATATCTTCCTTTTCTGTAAAACAACCAACTGTAATCAAATCTCCAGTGGATTATTTAGCAGAAGAACACCAAAGCTTTAGGATCATAACAAAATTGCTGCTCAGTTGAATGTAGCTAGTTTGCTCAGTGTGTTCAAGAGACTATGGTCACTGGAACCCTGAAGGACCTAAACTGATAAAGGATCTCCCATCTCCAACAATTATCTTACGAGATTTTCCTGGAAGTCTATCAAACTAGAACAGCACAGAATTTGGAAAATTGACTATATAGAAGTATTTGTTTGATCAGCTCGTGACATTTATTATTTCTGTCATATTTCATCGGTTGTAACTCAATCATGTGGCTAAAGCCAAGACAGTCTGGGAAATTTAGTCCAACAGGATGTCCAAGAATAAAAGGATGCAGATTTAGTGAAGAGTCAATGTATAATTTCCTAGAGCTGCCAGAAAAATTACCACTAACTGGGTGACTTACGAAACAGAAATTTATTCTCTCATAGTTCTGAAGGCTAGAAGTCTGAAATCAAAATATCATTAAGTCTATGCTCATTGCAGAGCTCCAGAGAAAATCTGTCTTTTCCTCTTCTAGTTTTGGGTAGGTGCTGGTAATTTTTGGCATTCTTGGTGCGTGCAAGCATAAATCACATCTCTGCTCCTCTCCTCACATGGCCTTCTGTTCTGTGCATCTCTTTGTCTCCAAATTTCCCTTTCCTTATAAGGACAATAGCCATTGGAATTAGGGCCCACACTAATCCAGCATGATAGTCCCTGTTTCCAAACAAATTCATATTCACAGGCACCAGGGTTCAGGAATTCAAAATATCTTTTTGGGGAACACAATTTAACCCACAATAGTATGATAGTCATTGCCACACTGAATTGTGACTTTAACCTTGAAATCCTTTCTCATGAATAATCATAAACTCTCTTTTATTCAAAAGAAGATACCAAAGATGTTATTTGAATAAAAATCTTCTCAGTTGTGAATATTCTCTTCAATATACTGGAGTTCCAATTTTATCTTTCTATAAAGATCATATTGTCACATTCTGCAATCTAATGATGACTACAGAGAATGTGATAAGTTCTATTCCTTTCCCATTAATGCTCTGCCAGTAGTGTGCGAATATTTTCAGAAGTTTAAAATTAAAACAGAAATCAATAAAGCAGCATATTTTTTACTGATAAAATTATGATATCACCAAATTACATTCTGAAGTCTGGCATCACACTTCTGAGTTGAATTTTGGGTTTGAAAAAAGAAATTATTATTAAAATTTCTGATAGCAACCAAGAGCTAGGCTGGATAGTTGAGAAATAGTATTACCGAAAGTGATTCCACTTGGCAGCTGCTCACCGGGAATGATTCTCCTCTGTTTGGGAATGAAACCTCAATACTATGACACCATTCTTACAGTGTGGAGCTATTACTTACTCTCTAGATTAACAGGGCTAAACTTCTGCCTTTACTTTCAAAATGCATCCAGTCTTTTTTTTTTTTTTTTTTTTGCTAGTCATAGGGCAGTTAGCAGATGAAAAATAAGCAGTAGTCATTAATGTGAGTGTATATGAAAGTTTTCTGAGTGACCGACAGACAGCAAGATTTAAAGTAAACCAATTTCCAAATCTTCAATTTCTGCATATTGTATATACTATACATTATATCTTAAAATCAATATGCCAACGAATAGATTATTGTTCAAGACTTTGTGGTGGCTCTTTTCTCACCTCTCCTTCTACAAATAAGCATCTCCTATTTTACAAAACAAAATTCTCAACTCTTCTGAATCTCACTGGTGTGTACCGTACCTGGTGGACAACAAAACAAGAACATCTGTCATGTTTAATAAGTTACAGTACTAATTCATAGGACTAACATCATCTATTTCCATTTCCTGTGTTTTCCAGCTTTGTTGCTTTTAAAAATGCTGGAGGAAGATATAATCCAATTATAAACTTGTGGATAATTTTAAAAAATCATCATTCACTATATAATTTTTTGTCTAGAGTGTGAAAAGTGTACAAAGAAACAAGTGGCATTGTTATAAGAAAATATCTTTCATTCTTAAGGTCTTATTTATTTCAGCAAAGATTTCCATCATTTATAGGTATGAAAACTAAAAATGAAGAATCGCATTCATACTGAAAACTGTCTCATTCTAAAATTTAAAGACTATTATTTATAGAGTCTAAAATTAAAGAAAAATACATAGGCACAATAAAGCAAACCTGAAACTTCCATCTAATGAGGGTGTGGGTTGCAAATAAGAAAGAGGGATGTCCATTTTTCATGTTAATTTGGCAGGCTGCATCAATATAACCTGGTCTAGATTTATTATCTATAAAGTTGAGATGATACTTACATTAACAAGACATCACTGAAAATTGTGGAATAAAAAATTCCAAATATCAACCCCTCTATAAAAGCAATAGAAAAAATAACTGTCTATGGACTCTGAAAAACAAACTGAGGGCTTCAGAGGGGAGGGGGGGTGGGGGAATGGGATAGGAGGGTGATGAGTAGTAAGGAGGGCACGTATTGCATGGTGCACTGGGTGTTATATGCAACTAATGAATCATCGAACTTTACATCAAAAACCAGGGATGTACTGTACGGTGACTAACATAATATAATAAAAAAATATTATTATAAAAAAAAACATTTTCAAATAAAAAAAAAAGGAAAAATAACTGTCAAAAATTATGGGCAGCAAGCTTTTGGAACTCTGGAAACTAATCAGTAGTATATAGCAACCATATGAACAACTATTCAAGAAAAAACAGTTGAATCTTAGGGGAAAAACCCAGGACATTTTGTGGCATTTTAACCTACCATAGCCCATTGCCTATTCTTCAGCCCCGGGGATGATTTTGGAAGTTCTGCCTGCATTTCCAGCACCAGTATCAGAAGGAAAATAACAGATCTCATTTTCAAAAAACTGTGATTACTTGTTTCCTCTGGGGGTTCCCTGGAAGACAGGCTCAAAAGGATTCCCTTCATCTTGACTAAGTTGCACAAGCCCAGTGCTAAAGCTGCTACTCAGGGTATGTTTGAAGAAAACATGTAGTGCAAATGTTTTAGTCCGTTTCATTTGAGGCAATGGATCAAATTTCAAGCTAAAAATTGAATCAGCAAGAAGCTTGAAGAATGAAATGTTTCAGGGAATAAGGGCTTTGAAAAGCTCTGATATATTCCCAGGAATGTATAAGGCCAGGTACAAGTCAAGGATTGTGTACATGCTTGAGACAGTCTTGAGGAAGCCCTAATCCCTCACCTCTGGCTGACCTTGAGGCGATACGAAAGCAGGAACTGAAGGTTAAGGCAGAGTTGTAAATGGCCTGGCTGTGTGTGGAAGACATGCCCAACACGCACACAGAGCCACTCTGCAGAGGCTGGGAGATATTTCTTTTGTTTCAAGTGTTTAAGCATTTGGCCTGTCTGATTATTGGAAGGCCACTAAACAAATGCAAGCAAGATTTCTTGAGCCACATTCAACAAGGAACACAGACTTTACGAAATTAGTTCAGAAAAATCATTAAACAGATGAAATAACTACAACAGGGGAGAGATAATGTGATTTTGCCACATTGTAATGTTCAAAATGAGCGTTTTTCAAAAGATATACAGGATATGAAAGAAATCAGAAAATCTGGCTCAGACACCAGAAAAGGTCAAAAGAAATATAAACTGTCCTTGAGGAATCACAGATGTTGGACTTAGTTTTCAAATACTTCAAATCAGCCATTTTAAATATACTCAAATAGCTGATGAAAACCTTGTCTAAAGAAGAAATAGAATGCATGTCTCGATAGTTTATTATGAATTATGAATAATTAATTATGCCTCACCAAGTAGAGATACCAATAAAGAGATAAAAATTATAAAAAGGAACCAAATAAAAATTCTGGATTTGAAAAGTATAAGAACTAAATCTTTGAAAAAAAAAAAAAAACCTACAGGAGCCCAATAGCACATTTGAGCAGATTAGGGCAGAAGAATCATCAAACTTGAGAATAGGATTACCCAGTCTAAGAAAAAAAAATATTCAAGAAAAATGAACAGAACCCTAAGGGACTTATGAAATTCTATCAAGCATGCTGGTACATGATTAGCTATACTCCTCAAATGTGATGAAAAACATTAATTTACACATCCAAGAAGCTGAAAGAACTCTAAGTAGGAAAAGCTCATATATCTGCACAGAAACATATCAATCAGACTGTAGAATGACAGAGAATCTGGAAAGCAGCAAGAGACAAGGTACTCATTACACACAAAGGACCCAAATAAGACTGACAGCTAACTTCTCATCAAAGCCACATAGGTCAATCAGCAGGCAATGTGCAGAAAGAAAACTGTCAACCAATAACTCTTTATCTGGCAAAATCATTTCTCAAATGTGAAGGAGATAATCCCCTCCCCTTTGAATATGGGTAGAACCTGTGAATATGATATTACTCCTTTGATTAGGTTATACTATACTGTACAGTTGACTTTAATAAAGAAAGATTATCAGGGCATATCTATCCTATTCACAAGAGCTCCTTAAGAGCAAAGAATTTTCTCCAGGTGGTTGCAGAAGGGACATCAGAGACATTCAAATCATGAGTAAGATTTGATGCCATGCATGTTCTCCATCGCTGAGAAGGCCATGTGACTAGGACCTGAGCGCAGCTGCTAGGAATGGTGAGTGTTTCCTGGCCAACAGCTAGCAACAAAATGAGTGCTACAGTCCTACAACTGCAAGGAATCGAATTCTTCCAACAACCCAGTGAGCTTATAAATGGATCTTTCCAGTTGGGAGCCTGCAGATAATTACATAGCCCAGCAACATCTTGATTTCAGCAGAATGTGACCCTAAGCAGAGGACCCAGATAAAGCATGCCAAAATTCTAACACAGGGAAAATGTGAGATAGTAAATTTGTGGTATTTGTTACACAATAACAGAAAACAAATACATCCTGTGCTATACCTTCATTAGCTCATTGAAACTGTTGGAGCTGTTAGCTCACTGAACTTCACAACATGGGCTCCTCATGTGATGCTTTGACCCAAACATGGATACAAGACCAACCTCGGTTCTTAGCAAAGCTGAGGCTGCCTGGAACATAATTTCTTTCTTCTTTTATTTATTAATCTGTAGGGAATACATTTTTAATCACCCAACTTATCTGTAAATAAGTAATACATATGGGTCACAAATCAAAATGTTTAACAAGATATACTGTGAAAACTTCCCAGCCATTGTTACCTTCATCTACACTTCTAACTTGTCCCTCTCCGCAGGTAACCACTACAATTAATTTCTTGATATTCTTCTAAAGTTATTCCAAAATGCATATCTGTAGAAAAGACTGTTAATCACTGACAATATTCATTCTCTCTTTCTTAAATAATACTAGAACTTTTGGTTAGGCACATGGCTATCTATGAGCTGGAAAAATTTCCTCTCCTAGGAGGGGAAACCTATGTTCCCTTTGCTATGTCCTTTCTCATGGCCATTGACAACAGTACTGTAGTCCTAGTAAACCAAGTTGGAAATCTTGATGCCAGTACAGTTCTTCACTGTCTTTCTGAACACAAGTTTACTACTCCCTCTAGATTGTGTGTATAAATACCTCTTCCCTCTTTGGCTTACTATCTTGGTCAGTTTTGCAAAAGCATCTTAATATGTCTTCTTGCCTCCAGCCTTAATGCTTTTGTTTGCAGACTATTTTGTAGTCACAGTGAATAAAAACACAAATTTGATCTGAATGTCTCTCTGCATTCAGTCTAAAAGCCTCCAGTGGCTCTCAATGGCTCAGATCAAGTTTTAAAAGGCTTCACAGGCACCTGTGGCTCTAATTCGTTTCTTGTCACAACCCACTTCATACTATTCTCTCTCTCATTTACCCCATGCTACTACCACATTGAATCCTATTCTCCATTCTACATCAAAGTATTTTGTGTCAGTTTTTGTATCAGGAAATATATTTTTATTATGCCTGAAATAACTTTTTCTTATTACTTTTGTCTTACTAACTATAAGAAAGGTCATATTTATTCATTCTTACAGAAGGGAAACACATTAAATAAAAATTATAATTAAAAGGATATTTAGGCCAGTGTTATACTATATGTTAACTAACCAAAATTTAAATAAAAACATGAAACAAACAAAAAAACAAGTACATTTATGAATCAACACCCATATAATCCCCTCCCAGATCAAGAAATTAAACAGACAGTATCCTGGTGTTTGGTTTCCCTAGATGCCTTGACTTTTTCAAAAAATATTTCTAAAGCTTATCAATGGAGTTTACATTAAATTATTTATAAATTATAAAATATTGCTTTAAGTTGTAATTTTAAGGTATTTATATTACAATTTTATATTAATTTTCTGAAATCATAGCTTCTTTTTACCTCATGAATTTCTTTTTACCAGCACACAAAATGCTATATATTTTACTGAATGACACAACTTTAAACACTATAAAAAGTTATATCCAAGATTCCTTCTTTATACTATTTTTTTTAGATTACGTATCTATAATATTTTACTTTGTAGCATGATGAACTGAGAATTAACATCTTACTCCTTCTTTCCACATAGAAAAAACAAAACATAACAACTCTCGTACTTTGCAATATAAATATCAAATTCACAGAAGTAAATGGACTAAGCATGAAAATAATGTGATTTAAGGTACTAAGGTTCAGCAGAATCTATTGACTCCTTAGTATAATTTAAATGATTTGAATTAAAATGTTGAGTTCATTTTCTTCAGAAAAATCTGGACCATTCAATGATTCTTTAAATAATTGTTCTTTTCTGAATAGAAAACATTCATTCACTCCTCCACAAAGAAATGAGTTTTTGAGCACAAGGTTGTACTAAGAAATAGCCATTATTATAACATTGATTTTAATTTGATTAGATTTTGTAAAGATTCAACCTAATAAAGTTCTACATGGCTTTCCTGGAAAACTTACGAAAACTGTCATCTCATCATCAAAAACAAGAATACATAAAATAAAAGTGGAAAAGAAGATGTAACTTTATTTAGGCAATATCTTAAGCAAAAATATAGGAAACTTTGGGAAATTATGATCAGTTAAGAGATTTATTCTTTAAGTACCGGAAAATGAAAGGGAAGTGTATACTAGTTGACTTTCTGAATATTTCCTTTCCTAAGAAACTACACACTTATTAGAATAGCTAAAATAAAAAATGAATATTGACAATTCCATTTGTTGCTAAGGATGTAGGGCAACAGGAACTCTTATTCATTCATTGCTGGTGGGAATGCAAAATGATACAGCCATTTTGGAAGACAGTATGGCAGTTTCTGACAATGTTAAGCATAGTCTTGTCATACAATGGAGCATTCAGGCTCCTATATATTAACCCAAGTGACTGGAAGACTTATTTCTACACAAAAACCTAACATTAATATTTATTGCAGGTTTATTCATAATCATTCAAGACTGTGAGCAACAAAGATGTTCTTGTGGTATTTGTTATGGGGTATCCTTGTGGTATCTTGTGAAAAGGTTACATACCGCATGATTCCAATGATACAGCATTCTAGAAAAGGCCAAGATGTAAATATGGTAAACTGGTTGGTGGTGTCCAGGTGCTAATGTGTGTTGGGGGGAAAGGGATTGAGCAGTTTAAAAAAAAAGTGCATTTTTATGGTGGTGAAATTATTTCATATGATACTATAATGGTGGATATGTTATACTATACATTTGTCAAAACCCACTGGACTTCATAACACAAAGAGTGAACCTTGTACACAAATTCAAAAAATCATTTTAGGAGATGTATCCCTGGATCCTGAGATAGAATACAGACTGTAACAAAAGAATCTAACTGTATTATAAATGAATGAAATAACCTCATCAGGGCGGGGGGAGATACTGATGTAAGTAACTTTGAAAATGAGTGGAGTCTACAAGATTAAAGGCAAGAAGGTCCACAAATTATTGTATTTTAGTTGATAATGTTCCCACAGGGTTATGGTTAGCAGTTTATGATATAGTACAAAACTAACTAAATGGACTATGGGTGATAGAGTCAATTTCTCACTTTTGTAGTTGGAGGTTACAGATCAGCAAGGAGGGGGGGAATAATCCATGTGGCAATGGATTACAGTTGGAAACATCAGTATGAATCATGTTCAGTTTAATGTAGGTACAGATGATCACATATAGAAATAGTTATAGATTATGTGTATGTATATACACAGGTAAATACACACAGATACATTTCCTTTCTATTAGTTGAAAGGGTGTACATACAAGGACAACTACTAGCAATGAGCACTCATAGCTCCCATCTTCCTTTTGGAGAAATGGTTGAATCTAGAACAGAGGAAGCAAATCTACTAAATGAGCTTGAAGCATCTTATAGTATAAGTTAATAAGGTGCTCACAACACACATATACACATACTTACACACATAACATTGAGGGTATGTCAAAAGGACATGCCCATCAACTGAAAAAGTCTCCAATGCCCAAATCTGGAACAATTTGAGCAAGAAAATAAATAATTTAGCATTGAATTATAACCCAAAGTATAAAATACCCATGAATCCATACAGATATAAAAACAAGACTAAATAAGTAAATATCCTGTGCAGAATTCCAAATAATTCATAGGTCCTCCTCTCTCAAGGAGATTGAACACAACTCCCCTTTCTTAAGTGTAGGCTGCAACCATAATGACTTACTTCCAAAGACTAGAGTTATCGAAAGCAGAATGAAAGAGTAGCTTTACAGTGGAGATTCCTGACAAACACTATTTCAATCCAGTGATCAAGTTTAAAATGTAGTTATGTCATGTTGATACTATGTACTGTTGATATTATATGATAAGAATGACACTTCTCTGTAGCCTTCCTTACTTCCAAAAGATAAGCACAGCAAAATCATGAGAAAAACATCACTCAAATCACAATTGATGGACATTATACAGCATTCATCAAAACTGTCAAAGTCATCAAAAATGAGAAAGTCTAAAAACTATTACAGCCAAGAGGAGCCTAAGAATATATGACAACTACATTTATATATGTATGTATTTTGTGTGTGTGTGTGCATGTGTGAAGGTATACATATATATTCACTGTAATAGTGGTGTCTTACAGTAACCCTTTCATTTATAATTGGGGGCTGTGTATATTTGTGTATTTTGGCATATAATAGCAAAACAAATTTTGAAAAATGAAGTAAATTCCTCACAATATATACATAGTTCGGTTTTATCTGAATTCACACATTGCTTTCCATTTCTTTAGTCAGTAAGAAATTATCTGACAATGTAAAACAACATCTTTGCCTCCATAGTGTGAAAGTTTGAATTATAGGACTGTATATTCTCCTTCTGTTTAAATTGTACTTTTCATAAAGTTCAAAAGATGCTTGAAATACTCCATCACACCATCATTAAACAGAAAACCTAATAGCAGGTATAATAAAATTTGTCTACCTCATTTTTTTCTTTGTCTTTTTAATCTTTACTTGTCAGAGAAGATGAAAATAGGGAAGAATGAAGGGAAGGGAGGGAAGGAAAGGAAAGGGAGGAGAGATGGGAAGGGGAGGGGAGGGAAGGAAGGAGGAAAAGAAGGAGAGAAGCAGGGAGAAAGGAAAGAGAATGAGGGAGAAAGGAAGGAGGGGGGAAGGAGAAAGGGAGGAAGGGAGGAAAAGAAACAAAAATCATGTTTTCCTACTCAAGTCTTCTAAACACTGGCATTCCCTTTATGTCTGCTGTATTATTATAAAAAATATTTCAATAAATTCCTTACATTTGTTAAAAAGAAAATGAGATATTGTCATATAGGTGATGTGTATGAAACCATTTGACGGATTTTTTCCCCATAGGGAGATTTAAACGGTGGTATCTTATGTATAATACAGGTTACTTTTGAAGATACATTAAAATGTTAAACATTCAAACCAAAGTAAATAAGTCACAAACTTTTAATAACTCCATGGTACAGTGTACTCAAGATAATTTATAGAGAATTAAAGAGTATTTTCTCAATTTCTTGCTTTCTTCATGCCTGAGTTCTTCAAGTTTCTGCCACTAATAATTAACAGTTACAAAGCCTGTTGACTTTAAATGTACATGAACACATTGACCTTTACACAGGCAAAATTAAAACAAATTGTAAGGACTTTGCCTTCTTGCCTGATCTATCAAAGTCAAGCAGTAACTGTCAAAAATCAATCCACATTGTTCTAACTAATCTTTGTATGATTAATTGCTTCTAAGTCATTGAATACATTTGTGTCCCTGAGTTATCATTAAAATAGAAATTTTATAATAGAAAAAAATTGACCCACCCTTTAATGTCTTAGTTAAAATCTTAGTATATTTTGAAAAATATATTAAATGCTACAAGTGAAGGAGAGAGAGCTCGTATGGATATCTAAAACATAAATGATTTTCATTTTGTTCCATGAAAATATGTGCTTCGTCACAAATACTCTACAAGGCCACATAGTTAATGTTCATTCTGATAGAAGAACATATTTCTGGACTGCCTGTCTAATGTTCTATCCACTGTATTAAACTGCCATTGTAGTATTTGCATTAGTATACCTAAATTAGATTTTAATTGTATCACATTTTCTGACTGCATATTTCTTAGAAGGAAAAAGAACACGTGGGTTGTCTGTCTGCCCAGACAAATCCCAACTTCGTTATGTGTCTTTCTAGGAAGTGACAAATCAAGGTTTTGGGTCCAAATGGAGAATACACATCTAAAATTAAGTCTTGTGACTTACATTGCTGACTTTGCAATATATGGTTTTGAAAAATAATAAAATAAAACATGATTTTATAATTGGCATATATAAATTCCCATCATAACAACTGTTAAGATTACAGCCATGCTTTTAAAGAATGTATTTGTATCTTTGTCATCCTGCATGTATTGAGAATCCAAGTACTCTACCCTGGTTTCCCCTTCCCTGTCATTTTTCTGTGATTTAGCCCATCAATCTCTCCTCTATCAGCTATGATCTCTGTCCCACATGCTGCCGTTCTGATTTTCTGACATGATCTTATTTTACCTGTCTGCAGTGCACTATGTGCCTTTTTTCTGATATGTCAATAAAAAAGGTTAACTCCAATAATTACTCTATCCAACAAACTAATAAGTATATTTCTGTATGTAGACACTGTCAATTTCACAAAACAACATTTGCACAATATAATTTTTATTTCATGCAAGTGGCTTCACACTAGAATAAATAATATCTGTTCAATATATTAAGAGAGAGAGGTTGGGTAAGATTTAAATGTCTCAGGAATATCAATAGGTAAGAGTCAAATGAGAATTTTCAATGATTCTATTTTTAAGTGTATTTTAAACACAAAATCTTTATAAAGAAAGGATAATTTCTCCAGTTATTTTTTCCAGTCACAGAAAATGTGGTACTTCAATAAAAAAATAAAAATTAAATTGATACTTTTTCTTTCTTTCCAATGGCTATTTTCTTTCTCTGATTTTCTAAGAATATTACACAGAACTACTGAATTAGAAATACTGTTTGATTTAACCCTTGAGGAAAGAAAAACAAGATACAATAAGTACAAGTGAAACTCAGTATATAGTGAAAGCAATTCTAAAGTGATGTATTTTTATAGTAATTTTTTCTAATACTTTTTCACTATTGGGTAATCAGATGTTTTCTAAAGAAACAGGTGAAATTAAAGGCATAGAGTCTCAAAAATAGCAGTTTTTAAAAACAAATGTCTAGAGAACTATGTCCTCATCTTACCTCACATCAATTTTCATATTAGAACTGATATCTTATTATTCAAATACCTAATATATATTCATTGAATTTCCTTACTGTGGCTAGCACCATGGGAAGCTACAAATATGCTAGAACATAATTTCTGAAGTCGTGTTCTAATAACTTTTTATATCCTATAATCTTACTATTAAATTTTTATGGCTACCTCATCAGCAAGTACAATGGATATATGTACTCAAATTAAAGGTTATTAATACAGTTTATATAGAGAATAAGCAAATATTCAATACTATATAAGAAATAAGATTTTTAAAAGCAAAGTTGCATAATCTAGCACAGTTAGGAAATGTGGCTTCTGTTAATTACATGGTTAAAGGAATGGTATTGATTTGGCACACTGGGATTTAGCGATTTAAGATCATAACAGTCTCGATGGATATAAAGCCTAAAGCCTTGTCATTAGCCTGACCATAGTTGATGCAGATTTGAGAATTGTATTTACAGGTTGAATTTATTTAAAAATAAATTACGACAGCAAAAATACTCCATTATTTTTCAGTCTGATGTTGTGCAGATGAAAATCCATTTTATTAGATGGTAACATTTTAAAATATTATTTTAATAATACAATGAATACTTGTCTCTTTTGTAATCACATATTCGTGATGTTCTATAGTCTTACTATTTCATGAAATGTAATGAAATGAGAAAATAAATCCTAACTCCAGGTAAAACACTATACTTTCTATAACACATATAGATGTTTATCATTATATGTCTTTCCATAATTTTTGAATAAAAATAAAAGCCTCACATATTACATAAAATATTCTGCTTCAGGATACATTCATATAAAAATAGGGTTATGAATTTATACGTGCAGTAATATTTATTATCAAATGATAAATGAAGGTCAAAACTATTATTTCCTTTCCATAGATAACTAAGAGACAAAATATGATTATTTAAGAATGTCTAAACATAGAAAAATGGGTATATAATATTATCCATTAATTTTTCAGAATCAATGCTTGTTTTTAATGTAACCTATCTTGAAATAGTTTCAACACTCTATATCAGGTCCAGGAAATTCCATTTGTCTACTCACTTCACTTTAGCTTTGGTGTCATTTAATGCCATCTTTTTTTCTCTTATACTTTCAGTCTAAATCAGTTATATTATTTCCATATATCGAACCAGTTGCCAAAGTCAATTATAGAGTCAATGTAATAAATTCAATCTAACAATTAATTAGCAACTATTTTCTCACTAGTCACTTAGTTAAAAACGATGCAATTATTTTTCATTTTGACATAATATTTCTCCAGAGACTAAGCTAGAATACATACTTGATCTAAGCTAAAATACTTAAATACTTAAAAAGGTACTCTGAAAATCTAAATAAAGAGCTTCAAGGTTAATTCCATTTCTCAATAAAGTTCTGACTTAAGCAGGGCTTGGGACCACAACAGTTTTCTCTGTTAACCACTCCAGGAATATATTCAGGGTCAGTTTCCAAAAGAGCCAATGCTATTTTTTTTTATAAAGATTTTTTATTTATTTATTTGACAGAGAGAGAGACAGCCAGTGAGAGAGGGAACACAAGCAGGGGGAGTGGGAGAGGAAGAAGCAGGCTCATAGCGGAGGAGCCTGATGTCGGGCTCGATCCCATAACGCTGGGATAACGCCCTGAGCCGAAGGCAGACACCTAACTGCTGTGCCACCCAGGCGCCCCAGGCCAATGCTATTTTTGAACACTAGTAATACCACAAGAAAAAAAAAATTGTACGGTATATAAAATTTTAAAAAGGAGGGCACAACATAGTCTAGAATAGATCCATACCACTTTCTCCTTCTGTCCTCATGACAGCATCAGAAATCGAATAATATTGCAAACTTAGCTATGTTCTCGATATCATTCGCTGTGTTCATAAACCAAGTCTTGTTGTGTTTAAAGGTAAACATAAAGACACATTTCTTAGATATTCCCTTAGGTTTTCCAAAAATAGCATGTAATACACACTTTTTTAAAGGTTGCTTTCTCATCCAGCAATACATATGGAAATACCCCCAAGTGTCCTATTAATAATAGTGGCTAGTAATAAACCAGTCGGCAGAACGACTGAAATAATCCACAGAACATAAGTAGCATACTTTATCAACTTTTCCCATATTGACTCTATTTTTTGACTTTATGAAAAAAAAGTTTCAATGAATTCTAGTTTAAAAAAAGAATTTGCTATACATTACATCGTCTGGAATGAAATGGTGAGTTGTTTTATTATTAATTGTGATATATTTTCCACATTGCTCTCTAAAACAGCTATCAACTCTCACAGTTCACCCAGAATGTGTCAGAGCACACTTCTCCTTTCACTCTTGCCAAAAATAGATATTATAAGAAGTATATTATAATGTTACTTCTATTAAGTAATGTATCATTGCTCCTCTAATTTCTATCCCTATTATCAGTAAATTTGACTAGGATTCCATGTTTGTATTGGTTATTTGGGATTGTTTTACAGTAAAATTCCTCTCCATGTACCTTGTCCAATTCTCTATTGGATTTAGTTATTTTCTTCTTGTTAGTATTTAAGTGTTCTTTGTGAAGTATAAATGCCAAAACTTTGTCATCCCTATTACAACAGAACTTTCATATTTATTTCTTGACTTTTTAATGTATACACTGAATTTTAAATTACATGTATTTCTTTTTTATAGTTAGCATCCTAATTAATCAATAATGGGTCTTTCATCCTCTCTGCCACTCTTTCTACATATTTTGAAAATAATAGAGAAAACATGTCCTTTTCCAAGGTCATTTCACACCGAGATATAATGCTTGCCAATATCCTGCAAGCTTGACTATTTGTTCACTCCAGGAATATATCTAAAGGTCAAACAGATGTTGACTGTAATTGAACTTGTCATTAGATAGATTAGGCCATTTTCTGCATCAGAGATAAGAAAAATAAATTATTAAATGTGTCTCTGATTACTGTTCTTTCCATCAATCACAAAAATGTCTTAGCCATCTGATATTACTCTATCCTCAATCTAGAGAATAGTTCTAAGAGTCTCAGTGCATGAAATTCTGGTCTCCTCAATCAACCTGCTTCTTCATTTTCAAAGGGTCAGTTGAATGATCTCAAAAATGATATAAATGTATTAAAAGAATATCAATTAACATAAAATTTTTGAGAGTATTTTTAAATTATTTTTATTACCAAATATAAGTTTGCTAAAATATACATGATTATTATTTCTCACAGAAAGGCCCATGTTAATAGCATTTAGTTATTCATTTTTTATATTTGCATAATAAAATTCAAATTTTTATAGTTGGTTTTTATAAATCGTTGCTGATTATTATTTGGTCAAATATATCTAAAAGGTACATGGTTGTGTTTCCAATAAAGAAATACAGGCATAATGTAAAAATACATAATGTATCAACACATCCCACCACGAGTGGGATGCCATGTTTATGACAGAATTGTGCATGAAAATTTATCTTGTCATACATAGTATCCCACTGAGAAGTATTATAAAATACTTATTTACATTAAATACATTACATTACATTACTTTATTTACATTACTTATTTATATTAAATTGGGAAATACTGAAATCCAGGAAAATGATATAGAATCTTATGCTATAAAGCAAATATAATTTAAAAGATATGATATATTATTTGCCATATTCAGATAAAAGCAGTTTATGGATAGGAAGTAAGAATGGATGAATGTCTTAATGTGTATACACAAAATATATACAGATATAGTATATGTACACATCTAATATATATTATCAATACCACATATAAGATTTTATACATATTAGTTTATTATCTATTAGTTAATATGTTAATAATGTAGTGTATAATAATAAATAAAACATATTATTCACATACAAACCAATATATGATTACTAAGAATTATTTCATTAATTTTTAAATATTATATGAATTATATCATAATTTTATTATATATTAATGCATATCTAGTACATTTTATGTACATACTATATATAATAAAATATGTTAAATTTATTGCCTAAATGTAGTAATTTCAGATGTAAAGTAAAAATTGAATATAAATCAGAGTATTTTAAGATTTACACTATTTATTGAATTTCATTAATGTGATAATATTAATGAGACAAAAACTTATCCAAAATTACTTTCACTCATGAACATACATGACACTTGAGAATATATGGCATTTTCTACTAAAGTATAACAATTTTCTTTTTAATCTAACAGATTAGTCATGAAAATTCATGTGAGAAAATAAAAATTAGTGAGTTATTTAATGGCTCCTTAATATAAAAACAATTCTTATGGAGAATCTAAAACAAGGAAAATGAATTCAGCTAAAGATCTAACATTTTAAATGAATCTTTATTTGAGGAAACTTGAAATAAATGACATAACTGTTTCATAATGCTTCAGGGCATGATCATTTTCAAAGTGAATGTACAACGCAAATATTCTGTCCAGTACTCTTTTAACTACTTAGTAGCTATAAAAATGGACATTTTACCTGCTTCATAATTAGGTTTATCAAAAAATTATTATATCTAGAATAGGTACCATAAAACAGACTCTTAATTATAGAGGACAAACTGAGGGTTGCTGGAGGGGAGATGGATGGGGGATGGGTTAAATGGGTGATGGGTGTTAAGTGGGACAGTTGTTGTGATGAGCACTGGGTGTTGTATGTAAGTGATAAACCACTAACTTCTACATCTGGAACTAATATAACACTGAATGTTAACTAACTGGAATTTAAATAAAAACTTGAAACTAAATAAAATAAAATGTTTATTCTATTTTTTCACAAAAGCAGATACTCTTATTTTAAAAAAATACAAACAGAATATTTCAAAACCAGTAAAATATTTCTTTCAGATATCTGGACCAGAAACAAAGTAGAGGACATTGGTGTCACTCTTGAAACAGTTCTTTCAAACAGATAGTGAAAAGAAAGGTGAAAACAGCTAATGCCAGTCAGTGTCAGTCAAGTTTAATCTTATGCAAGCAGAATTTAATCGGATCAATGCATTATGTTTCAGAAGGCATCTCTCAGGTAAATTCTCTAAATTAAAATTAAATTGAGATACTCAAATAGACTTCTGTGATGATAATTACATTCTATATGCGTATTGAGCTTCCAATACACAGATATATTCTTCCATCAATACAAATGTGTTTATAGATCATGTATGTTGAAACCATTTTTGAAGGACTATAAGCATCTGAGAATCAAAGTTTGGCTAATACATGCATACATATTGCTCAGATTTTATATATACCTAAATTTATTGAGTACTTATTACTGACATCATGCTGTGTGTTTGTGTCCATTTATCACAGCTAGCCCACATTACTATATTCTATTTATCTTTATTTAAACAGATGAGGAGGCCATGGCTCAGAGAGTTGAAGTAATTTTCCCAGTGTCACATAGCTTGTAAGACCCAGGGTAAGAATCTAAATCCTTCTGTCTACCTTCAACAAAAAGTTGTTCTGGCCTTTTTCTTTGCCAAGAAAACCCCAAAAGCTAAATTAAAAAGAGGATATAAAAAGTCACTGAAAGGAGACTTGACAGTCTTATAGGCAACATTTTTTCCCCTTACTTTCCCAAATAGAAAATCTTGCACACATCCATTTATGTACCTTACAGAAAAATCTGTAGACAACTACTTCTCATTGGTGATGATATATCTATAACAAGATAATTCACTATTTAAATGAAAGCTTCCATGTATTTTTTCTCAACTCTGATCCAAAATACAGATAAATTCTCTGCATATGGATCAGAAGAATATTGTTAAAATTCCCATGCTACCCAAAATAATCTACAGGTTCAATGCAATCCCTATGAAAATTCCAATGGCATATTTCATAGAACCAGAAAAAAGAATCCTAAAATTTGTATAGAACCACAAAAGACCACAATAAACTAAGCAATCCTGAGAAAGAACAAAGCTAGAGGTATCACTGATTTCAAATTATACTACAATTTATAGCAGTCAAAACTACAATTACAGCAATCAAAACAGTATTTTGTGCCAAATACAAAACAAACACATAAGTCAACAGAATGGAATAGAAAGCCCAGAAAGAAATCCAGCACATATATGCTCAATTAGTCTATGACAAAGAAGGCAATGATATATAATGAGGAAGAGATAGTCTGTTTATGATTCAATGGTGCTGGGAAAACTGGACAGCTATGTACAAAAGAATGAAGCTGAACCACCACCTTATACTATATACAAAAATAAACTTAAAAAATGGATTAAAGGGGCACCTGGGTGGCTCAGTCGGTTAATCGCCTGCCTTCAACCCAGGTCACGGACTCAGGGTCCTGGGATCGAGTCCCCACATTGGACTCCCTGCTCAGCAGGGAATCTGCTTCTCCCTCTCTCTTTGCCCCTCCCCCTGCTTATGCATGCTCTCTCTCTCTGTCAAATAAAATCTTAAAAAAGATGGATTAAAGATTTGAATGTAAAATCTGAAATCATAAAACTCCTAGGAGAAAATGTAGGTAGTAAGTTCTTTGACATTGGTATTAGCAATATTTTGGGGGACCAGTCTCCTCAGGCAAGGGCAATAAAAGCACAGATAAACAAATGAGATTACATCAAAGTAAAAACATTTTGCACAGCAAAGGAAACCCAAGCAAAATGAAAAGGATACCTAGTGGATAGGAGAAAATATTTGCAAATCATACCTCTGATAAGGGGTTGATATCCAAAATACATAAAGAACTTACACAACTTAATATCAAAACAAAATAAAAATAACCCAGTTAAAAAATGGGCAGAGGACTTGAATATTTCCCAAAGAAGACATACAGATGGCCAATACGCACAAGAAATTATGTTAAATATCACTAATCATCAGAGACATGCAAATCAAAACTACAATGAGTTATCACAGCATACCTGTCAGATCGGCTATCATCAAAAAGTCAAAAAATAACAAGTGTTGGTGAGGATGTGGAGAAAAGGAGACCCTCATACACTGTTAGTGGGACTGTAAACTGGTGCAGCCACTATGGAAAATGGTATGGCATGGCGGGGAGGGGGTTCTCAAAAAGTTAAAAATAGAACTACCATATGATCCAACAATTCCACTTCTGGGTATCTATCTGAAAAACACAAAACACCAATCCAAAGAGATATATGCACCCCCATGTTTATGGCAACATTATTTACAATAGCCAAGATATGAAAACTTCAGTGTCCATCTATAGAAAAATGGATAAAAAATAAGTTATATATATTAAGTATAATATATATATTAAAGTGTTACTCATCCATAAGAATGAAATCTTGCCATCTGTAATAACAGGGATGTACCCAGAACATATTATGTAAGTGAAATAAATCAGGCGGAGAAAGATAAACACCTAACGATTTCACATATATGTAGAATCTAAAAAAACAAAACAAATGAACAAACAAAAACTAAACAGAAACAGACCCACAGACAAAAGAAACAAACTGCTGGTTACCAAAAGCAGGATGGATTTGGGGGGCAAAATAGGTGAAGGAGATTAAGAGGTACAAACTTCCAGCTATATAATAAGTTAGTCATGGGGATGTAATGTATAGCTAAAGGAATATAGTCAATAATATTATAATAACTCTGTATGGTGACAGGTGGTAACTATTCTTATTGTGGGTATCATTTTGTAATGTATAAAATAACGAATCATTATGATATACACCTGAAACTAATAGGATATTGCATGTCAATTATACTTCAGTTATAAACAAACAAACATTATTCAGCCTTCATGAAGTTTCTGATCTTCTCTCTCCTTTTTCTTCTATTAAATGTCTTATTAATACATTTAGGTTCTATGATATTTTTCTTTCTTTCTTTGATATCTGTCCAGGAAATTTTCTGTTTTATTTATATAAATAAATAAATAAATAAATAAATAAATAAATAAATAAATCATATGTGTATATATAAATCATATATATATATATGATACATATATATATGTATAAATCATATACATATACATATGATTTAGAAACCAGAGGTAAGGTATCCAAAGAATAAACCTCCTTGTGCACACATTATTTCTAAAATAAATTTCATCCACGAGCATGTGGGTGGTTCATCAGTTGAGCGTCCAACTCTTGATTTTTGCTCAGGTCCTGATCTCAGGTTGTGAGATGGAGCCCCAGGTTGGGCTCCATGAGCTCAGCAGTATGTGTGCTTGGTATTCTTTTCCTCTGTCCCTTCCCCTGCTCTCACTCTCTCTCTCTAAAATACATAAATAAATCTTTAAATAAAATAAAATAAATTCCATCAGAAGAAAATATCTTTCATTTATGAAACCTTCAAGCTTTCCATGTGTGGCATTCTAAAATATCCACATCTTAAAACAACTAGAAGAGAAAAACAAAAAGGCTTAAATATAGAGCACTAGCAATTTGCCTAAGAGGCAAAATCTGGTATTTATATAGCATTAGGATGAGGAGGGAAGTTAAAAGACAGTTACTTTTTAGAGAGGCTGATAAATCTGCTCTGCTCTCTCATTACCCTTTATCTGGGAGATTATGGAGTTACTAGGTCATTTCTGAGGTCCTCCTGACAACTTTCAGTATCTACACCATATATTTTTCTTTCCTCTGCTATAATAAAATTTACTCCATTCCCTCCTTACATTCCTTAATTTCTAAACTATTTCTAAAAAGTAAGGATAACTAGTAACTAAAACTAAGAAATGAAATTATTATAAGTTGTCAACCCTATGGACTATTGTCCATAGTATTTTTTCTTACATAGCCTAAATTCTAAGGTGTAAATTTTATATGAAGATGACAAATTTTATATTATAAATGGTAAAGCTTTTCCTGTGATTTTATTTAGAGAAAATAAAAACTATACAGAAATACTAAAATCATCATCAAACAAACACACTGCTTTAAATTTTTCTCAGGAACGTGAGTATGACTTTTTTTTTCATTGATAAAGTAGTATACATCCTCAAGAAGGTAAATTTACAAGGCACACAAACGGTATTTACGAATGATGAATGAACTTATTAAGTAAATGAACTAAGAGGCTGTAATGGTGAAATTTACTGGAAACAGTTATTTTATAATGTTAAATGATAAGAACCAAATGTAGTCTTTAGTTGTGCCAATTCCTTCCATCATATCTATAGCCTGTCTCAGTGTCCCTAAGAATCATATGAGGATTAGATTAAATGACATAAGCCTGATGTGGGAGAAACTCAGTGCCTTGCAGGCTCCAACAGAGAGACTGCACACAAGAGGCCACAGAACCATAATGTGGAGTACAACTGACCCTTGAACAAGACATGTTTGAACTGAGTGGGTCCACCTACACATGGATTTTTTTCAATAAATACAGTACACTACTGTAAATGTACTTTTCACTTCATGATTTTCTTAACATTTTTTCCTCTGGCTTAACTTTTATGGTAAGAATACCGTATATAATACATACAATATACAAAATACATGTTAACTGTTTATGCTATCACAAGGCTTCTGGTCAACTGTAGGCAATGAGTAGTTAAGTTTTGGGGGAGTCAAAAGTTATATGTGAATTTTCAACTGCATGTGGGTTGGAACCCCTAACCCCTGCATTGTTCCAAAGTCAACTGTATTTCATTTCTACTTATCATTTGAGGATTTATTCACAGGCTTAGATTACTTCATCTTGTACTTAACATATCATGGGAGGAAGAAATCAAGAACAACACCTTATTTTATTATTTGCATATATTAGCAAGTAAGCACCAGAGAATAAGTCATTCATAGTAACTATGTGCAGAAAATGCATTTGCAGGAACTATAAACTGAATACAAAATACTGACATTTTTGAAAAAAAATGGAATTGTATCAAATCAATAATAAAATTTCTCCCATGGTTCCCTGGACATATTTTGAATAAATAAAATCATTGATAGTTAACAGCCATAATGATGCCATCAACACAAATTGTGCAATGCAGGAGGTATCAGTTATCAATGGGCAGCATTTGTTATATTGATCAGACCATTTAAAGAGTAATAAATGCCAATTTCCATCCTGTGAATATCTTGGATTTAATTTATAAACCCCTCAAATATATCAATATATACTTTACCATCAGTGATGCAAGCAAAATCAAAATTTTAGGACTAAAATCACTCATAGGTTTACTCATTTTTAAGGTAATCCAGTTCTTTCTAGGGAATGAAAAAAATTATTCAAAACCTTTCAATCAATGAGAGTGGAGTTTCCCAATTCAAATTTAAAACCAAATTTAATGGGCATTAATTGCATACTTCGAGAGTAAATGCAATTGTTACATGCAAATCTGAAATTGACAACAACTTTGAGAATACCCAAAACATCCTTACAATCTCCTGGGTAAAATCTCTTACAGGTAGAACTGAAATGGTAAGGCAACTTACTTAACCGAAACCTAATTATTGTGTTTTTGCTTCTCCGAAAACTGTGAAGTGAATAAGGTGGCAGTAAGTGAAGCTAGTAAAATGAAGCCGTGAAGCCCCAAGTTAGCACTGGGTCTCCAACACTACTCAGGAAGAAATTTCCTGGTCCATGTACTCAATAATGATGGTCTCTGGAGTGACATTTCTTTTGTAGAAAAGTGTCAGGATATTATAACTTGATAGCATTTGCTGCTTGGCACTTAGTAGGAAAGAGGAATTAGTCTAAGCAGCTCTGACCTCTGTAACAACCGTGTAGGTAGGTGCTCTTATAATCATCACTGTACAGGTAAATAAAATGAACCACTGAGCAGTTAAATGATCTTCTCAAAGTGACACAGGTAGAGAGTCAGTCAATGTTTGAACTCAGTGTAACCTGCTCCGACTCCAAGATCCTTAACCATGGTGAATATTGTTTCTATAATCATCTCTCCTGCTTTGGAATCACGTAATTCTTGTCTCATTTTAAATTTATTGTCAACCAGCACCTTTCTGACACCAGTTTGACTTCCTATGAAGATGTTCCGATAGACCCGTGATATACCTTTAATTCTGATTTAAATGTTCTGGTTCTTGTGATATTTAACTTTAATTTATAATTTGGTTATAAGGTAATAAACAACATTATTTATTTACCGCACCAGTAAATTAAAGTGATGCTTTCAAATTTTCTGGCTATCTCAAAAGTAAATCAAACAATGAATTTTTATGTGGAATAAACATAAAATGAAAGGCACATAAGAACAGTATAATGGGCTACAGCTTTCTCACTCTCTCCCTCGCTCTCTCCTGCTTGAACTGAATCTTAACTACAGTAGTCAGAGAGTTTTCACTTCCTCAACAGACGAATTATGTGTTTTAAACTTTGTATCTCCACGTTGTTATAAAGAGATTGTTACCTAGTAGGTACAAAGAGGATATTTACTAAGCTAAGTATTTTTTTAAATGAAAAAAAAAAAATGTGCTTGGGTCAACTAGTTAGTTACCTAGAAAGACCTGATATTTCCTTGCTTCTGAATCACATTTCAACTATGGTAATGTGTTTCCCATGAATATGCAAGATGGCATTGCTCTATAGAAACTTTTTTATTATATTTTTTTGCCTCTTCCCAATGTGGAACAACTGCCTGATGATAATTTTGATACTCACTCCATTCCACTAGGTTCGTCACAAATAGAAATTATAGTTGTACAGATTCTCACACAAATATGGTGGTTTTCTCATTCTTCTACTTTCCAGAATCTAATCTATCAAAACCAGGATAAAGGAAAAAAGTGTTTCATAACGAGTGCAAAAACAGAGAAAACCTCTAAGGCTCTCTTAGCCTGCGAAGTAGGAAAAAATTAAGGAATTCAATTGTGGCACCACAAAACTAGAATGGAATTGAAAGACTTGAAGATTGAATCAAATGAATGATAAGCCATATATAATGATTTAGAAGAGATTAAGTCAAAGGAGAGAAAAATGGAATATTAAGAGGAATGAAAAGGTCCAAGAAAGGGAAATTTGCCTTCTTGACAACCTCCCTGGAAAGCAGCAACTATGCAGCTGGAAAGCTGTTGACGGTTAAAGGCTGCATGGCAACTGAGGAGTTGGGGGCTGCACTGAGTGGGATAAACGGTGACATAACTACATCCTTAAACCTCATTCTCTTGTGTAACCTGCAATGTTTGGAAACTTCATAAAACCTTGAACTCAAAGGCAGTTTTGCAGATTTCCCTGAATGTGTGTGTGTGCGTGTGTGCGTGTGTGTGTGTATCTTACGGTAAGATCATTTGTGATAAGGGGTGCCACCCTCGCTTTCCATTAGGCATTAGGTTACATTACTTTACAGTTCTATTAGTGAAAGGAGTCTGGGTTTTTGCCACAGAAGTATTAATGGCACAATAATCAGCTAATTCTTGATATCTGGACTTATTTCCAATAATGTTTCATGATTTTTCAAGATAAAAAAGAATTAGTAATGTAGTAAAAAATAGTCTATTCCAAAAATTAGTAGTTTCTATAAAGAAAGGCCTGAAGTATATTATAGAGTTTGAGTGAGATTGTTTTGAGGGTATAGGCAAGTCTCTGAAGAAAAGTCTCTCATTGTCTTTTTTTTTTTTTTAAAGATTTTATTTATTTATTTATTTGACAGAGATAGAGACAGCCAGCGAGAGAGGGAACACAAGCAGGGGGAGTGGGAGAGGAAGAAGCAGGCTCATAGCGGAGGAGCCTGATGTGGGACTTGATCCCACAACGCTGGGATCACGCCCTGAGCCGAAGGCAGACGCTTAACCGCTGTGCCACCCAGGCGCCCCTCTCATTGTCTTCTTATTCAACCTCTACTATGGTCTCACATACAGACCTTGACTTGATTTTTTTCCCCTTAATTAACAATTTCTATCATTATTAGAGGTGGTCATATGTCCTACAGCATGGACATGTGAAGGGCTTGGTCCACACTTTCTGGACATGTTTTCTTTTCTTTTCTTTTCTCCCTACTCTTATTACTGCCCAAATTAAGTATTTCCGAAATACTCAAGTCTTTCTATTGTTGGATTTGATTTCTACTTTGAGCTATTTTTGTGTATCTGTGATTCTGCAAAAGAAAGGATGCACATGTGTAAAAATTATGGATTGTCAACTTTCTCAAACTAATATACTTTAGGGACAAAGGGAAGAAAACAAGGGACTCTGAAAAGGCTTAATGTTCTCTTTTTTGTCCTCTTTCTTCTCTTCCACCAATATCACCTTTTTCTGATTTAAAGACATACAGGGAAACCTGACAATTAAATCAGCTTGGCTCCATATATAGTGATACATTTGAGAGAGAGAATATATCTACAATAATTATAATAAGTAGA
Source organism: Ursus maritimus (assembly GCF_017311325.1). NCBI lineage: Eukaryota > Metazoa > Chordata > Mammalia > Carnivora > Ursidae > Ursus > Ursus maritimus. The sequence continues at coordinate 55,022,573 of NW_024423344.1, read as the reverse complement.
CTTCTACAGAATCTGACCCATTAGAATAGCTTACGTATTGTAACTCCATTTTTTTTTCTATTTCATGCTGCTGGCAATTGAAAATAAAGATGATTTTGTTTAAGACATAATATATGATCCTTGTTATAACCATGGATGAAGGCTGGATGCCTATAGGTAACTAGAGGATAAGTAGCAAGGACACATTTGCTCATTCTTGTCAATTGATTAGTTCCTTTTTCTCTGACACTGGTGAGTTTTCTTTGATAAACATTTATTCTCAATGCAATGGTAGTCTTAAAACATCTGATTTTTAAAGAGAAAGAAATCCTTATTAGAAAGGGATATCCCTGCCACAAGAAATCCCTACATTATGGAGTTTCTTTTAAGATCAAGTGACTAATCAAGAAGAACTACTTTTTGGAACAGAAGAAGTACAGAACATTTGCGTAGACAGCGGTTGCTAGTTTGGTTTTACTGACACAAAAGGCATTCTGTATTAAGAAAAGTATCACATTTCAATGTCACACTACATATCACAAAGAACACAAAATGGGTATAAATAGAAATACTTCCCTTCCCTTAGGAGGTACTGATGGACTGAAGAAAGTAAAGACAGGTATCCTTCCCTTGGAGACTGAAAGGAAAATAGACTTCTTTTGGAGCCACAGAAAATTTAACTCAAAACAAGATTCCTCTGAAACATACCTACAAGTCAGGAAGATTTAACAGCAACTCTTAATACTGGGCAACGTTTAACAAAATCTGTATGTTTTTTCTCTATGATGTAAAATTAAACCAGCTATTGAATAAAAGTCATGTACTACCACTTGAATTGTGTAGTAATAACTGGAGTTCAAGAAATTAAAGTCTGAGAAAATATTGTCTTCATAAAGATTTTATGGACATAGATCACTGCTCTCATTGCGTTGCAGGAGGCACAGACTTGGTAAAAGTCAATAGCCTCACTTAGGTTTTCCCACAGTATAGAAAAAGCTGATAATAATAGCTTAATTAACTTCTTCAGAAGAGATTCCTTTCAACTGAGTTTTAGGTTATTGAACACATTCACCTAATATGGGCTAGTAGTTACACACAGATTCTGAAGTCAATATTGGAAAAATATAAACCACAGAATAATTGGGATTGATCCCTTAGTCCTTCAAAGTAGGAATGTTTAAGACAGACAGTAATAAATTAAGGATTTGCACTGTAATCCCCGGAGGAACAACTAGCAATTAAAATAATAAAAATGGGGGCTCCTGGGTGGCACATTCAGTTAAGAATCTGACTCTTGATTTTGGCTCAGATCATCACCTCAGGGTTGTGACATTAAGCTCCCTGTCAGGATCCATGCTGGGCGTGCAGCCTGCCTAAGATTCTCTCTCTCCTTCTCCTTCTGCCCCTTCCCACCCTCTCAAAAAAAAAAAAAAAAAATATATATATATATATATATAAAAGATTTGAACATTATCAAACATCTTAACCTAATGATAATTAGCAACTGATACTTACAAAACAGTACTCTTCAATTGTAACATATATTTTTTAATAATAAAATGAGAAAATAATTGTTGAGGATACTTATTCTTTTTAAGGCCACATTAAACAAGAAGCAAAATATAGCACATACTGCACATAAAACAAGTGTCAATACATTCAAAAGTATTGAAAGCATACATCGTTTATTCTCTGACCACTGCAAAATTGAATTAAAGATATCTAAAAATAGGTAAGTTTAAAGTTGGCTTGAGTTCAGTATTCTATCCTCTTTCTTTATTTAAAAAAAGATTTTTATTATTTATTTATTTATTTATTTATTTATTTATTTATTTGAGAGCTTAAGAGTGAGAGAAAGAGCATGAGCAGGAAGGAGGGGCAGAGGGAGACGGAGAAGCAGACTCCCCCCAGAGCAGGGAGCCCTATGCAGGGGTCCATCCCAGGGGTGGGACTTGACCCCAGTACCCTGAGATCAAAACCTGAGAGGGAGCCAGATGCTTAACCAACTGAGCCTGAGTGGCGCCCTCTTTACTCTTTTTTTATATGCCCACACCTTGAAAAGAGATGGGTACTCTCACTTTCGCTTTCAGTTCTGAAACACAAGTTCAAAATAAATTACAGTACTCTTCCCTTATCCGTGGGATATCCGAGGCAAAATAAACTGCAGGGGCAAAATTTATATCACAAGAATTACCAACATCAACTTTTACCTTTCTTTCCTGTATTCTAAAAAAATCAGGATTACTTTAAAAATGTTCTCCATCTCCTTGGTTTGGTAGCTATCTTTTGGTTAATTCTGAATGATTTTCATACCTGAATCGTACTCTACCCCATTTCTCTCCCCAGATTTCTGGCTTAGAGGTCTGTGCACAGAAAGGTTAATCACTAAATGAAAAATGTATTTGCTTTTAGGCAAACAGCTGCTCACTCAACACTGGACAATTTGGTACCATAGGCCCCTTTGTTTACTGGTTTCGCATTCCATGGTTTCAGTTACCCACATTCAACCATGGTCTGGAAGCTCGATCCTGGGATCAAGCCCCACATTGGGCTCCCTGCTCAGTGGGGAACCTGCTTCATCCTCTCCCCTCTGCTCGTGCTGTCTCTCTCGCTATCTCTCTCTCAAATAAAACTATATAAAATCTTAAAAAAAAAGAAATAAAATTTCTGGACATATTTATCTGGCTATTAATAGAGTTCAACTTTTTTTGGAAAAAGAAAACATTAGACAACGTTGTAAGGACCATTCAGAAAACATAAAACAACAAGAAAAAAAAAAACCACTGTCAACTGGCCTATTTGTTCCATTATTCTCTATTTTTTTTAGCACTTAATCTGAAAGTAATGCTCAAGTCCATTCTAAGATAAAAATACAACAGCTATTTTTTTTTAATGTAAGGTATTTACCTTCACTGTTTTTTATTATTTATAAGGATTCTTTTAACAAGCTGGTTTGAATTGTTTGGCCAGCTCACAGGCTAAATGAAGACTCGGTGTGATTATAAGGTATAGTTATTAAAATCTCTTTATGAAACCATTATATTTGGAAAATTTAATAATAATAGTTTTATGAAACCCATAAGAAGAGGAGAAAACTTGTAGATTGTTTATATACTTTTTGAATCTTCATCCATTCGTTAAAATATGTGTTGAATATTTAGCCATGGTCATACTTTCCTGGTTATCATGAAATAGTCCCATCAGTACATTTAGTTGTAGTGTTTTCTAGAAAAGACACTGGCCATTTCACCATCTCAATAGTTAGAAAGCCCCATTTAATCCTCTGTTTTCTAGAAAAGTAGCCTCTAACTCAATCTGAACTTGAATGAAATGAAAACGTCCTCTAAAGTCACATGAAATGTTTTGTGCTTAATTATAATAGGGATATGGAAAATTACCGTCATGGAAGAGGACAGCAGTGCCCAAGATTACAAGTGCAGTTGGGCATCCCAAATTGGATGAGGTCCAACTGCACACAATGAATCATATAGACCCAAAGCCAATGTAAGCCAGAACTCTGTATCTAGTTGACTGAATTTATTTTATTCAACTTAAAATTTGTTTTATTCAATTTGAATATGTTCTCAAACCAATGAACAATTCAGTATAATTACTCATTTTAAAAACATATTTGATGTTAAAACACACATTTTTTCTTATATGTTCTATATGTCAAGATCTAAATTTCATATGAAAAATAAGTATAATTTAGGAAGAGAATATGATATAAAATTGCTATTGCTAAAAGAGAACTATTTGTAAGTGAGGAATACAGGCAATAGGGAGAGAGAAAGGGATTGCATTTACCTAGTGGAAGTAGAAAGATTTAAATGAAGATTTTTTGAAGAAATTGTTGCAGATCAACAAGACAGAAAGAGACAAGGCAGAGGTGGAGATGAGGGGGAGAGAGAGACAGACAGACAGACTGTGAAGGGAATAAAGAGACAAAGGTGTGGGGTAGAATGGATTATTTTAACTACACAAGAGTGGGTAACCAAGATCACAGTATTATTTCTGTCTGATAGAATTAGAGACTGGGTCAAGACTGCCACATTCTTGGTAACAGAAACCCCACTTGGTGGTAACGATATTACAAAGAGAAAAATTTAATGCAAATTGAAGAGAACTGTATTTGAGCAATGACTACATATGACCTACTTACTTGCATCTTTGGAGAAGGAATTAAGGAAAGTTTGGATGGAGTTTTGCACATAAAATAATGCCATCCATAGGTGAAGAATGTGACCTATTCTTAAATGTGTTGAGAGAACCTGTGGGCTACAGATTTCCTGTCTTGTCCTCTTGCTTCTCCAGCACGGGACAGTTTTAGTCAGTGTAATGTTAAGTAATCCATCATATATCTGTGTGGCCAGATTTTCCCACTTAGACTTCTCATGCGTCACTCTTCATAAGTGACACTTCAAATATTAGAAAATGTAGAACTGGGAAAACATGAATGCTACCTCTGTCAATACTCTCTCCGGAATTCAGAGTAATCTAGGTAGCCTTTAACTCAGAATATCCTCCCCACTCTTGTCTTTACTTTGAAGGATTGGGACTACTTATAGAGGAGGACTGCATAGGGAGTCAGTAGCTTGGAATACTAGCCAAACACGTGGTAATCCAGGGTCTACGGATCTAGAAAATGAAGCTACACTGGTGGGGATATAGATGGATTCTTTCAAAGCCCAGCATGTTTGCCTGTGGTGTGATTTCATTAGAGATTCTGCGCCTAGAACCATGAATTCCTTAATTTATTACAGGGTTGTTTTAGAAATGGTAGAGACACTTTTTTCCCCCTCAAAGAAATATAGTTAAGTAGTGCCCATTTAGGGGAAGAGAAAAAGGTTTTTCATCAAAGGAGAAAAACAAGTCTTCAATCAGAGGAGAAACCTCAAAGTATAGGTATTATAAAAAGGTTTCCTTACCCAACATACAACCATCAAGATGCCCAAGAAGATGAAGACTGAAAAATAGGGCCATGGGACAGAGCGCCATCTGCAAGATATGACTATGGTATGGCCAGGGATTGAGAGAGAGAATAAAGCCACTGTTAACTGTTGTTGTATCTCTAGCATCTAGAATACTTGCAAGAAAATAGGAAGCTATTAATGAGTATTTGTATTTTTTTTTTAAAGATTTTATTTATTTGACAGAGAGAGACAGCCAGCAAGAGAGGGAACACAAGCAGGGGGAGTGGGAGAGGAAGAAGCAGGCTCCTAGCGGAGGAGCCTGATGTGGGGCTCGATCCCAGAACGCCGGGATCACGCCCTGAGCTGAAGGCAAGCACTTAACGACTGCACCAACCAGGCGCCCCGAGTATTTGTATTTGAAGTGATGAATGAGTAAAGAAAAGCCACCTATGTTTCTCCCTATTCTTCCCTAAATGTGTAATTTATTAAATTATGTATAGGGTCCCTTTATTGGCTGTGTGTTTAATTTGCACATTTTTCCTCATTATAACATAATTAGAGTTAAGTCAGCTGAACTGGCCACTTTCTGCTGATTTTATTCCTTAACAATATCTTTTTACTATTAACTAAAACTTCATGCCATTTTTCTCCTTCTACACAATAGATTGCCTCACTTTTCTTTTTTAAGATTTGTTTCTGGCTCTATCAAGAATAATGATAAACTAAACTGCAAGACACTAGTATGTCTGGTAGAGGTAATAGCAATTATTCAAAAGTTCTTTTTACTTATAATAATGTTTATGTAACATTTATTTATGTAATGTTTACAGCATAAATATTGCAAAGTGATCACATATTAAGTGCATAGTTCAAAGAATTTTTACAAAATTGTAATACGTGTGTACCTACTTCTACTCACCCTAGACATATTAACTTGTCCCTTATCTATCATTATCTCCCTGCGGTATTAACTACTATCTTATTCTGAACATTTTATAAACATAGTAATCTCAATATGTTCTCTTTTCTGCCTGCCTTTATTCAGGCAACATTATGTTACTAAGATTCATCTATGATGTTCTTTTATATCTCAGAATCACGTTTAATTGTACAAACAAACCTCAGTTATTGTTTTAATCTATTCTACTGCTGATAGTGTTAAAATTAAATAAAAAATGCAGATCGGACTTGAGAATTCCCTGAGCAGACAAAACTATTTAAGCTCCTTGTCAAGCAAAACTAACTCTAGCTTATTTCATCAACAGAGCATAACTTAACTTAGGTTATTTCTTGTAAATATCTTATAGTCATAAAATAAGCTTAAGTCATCCTTTTAAAAAATGGTATGAGATAATCACTTTTAACTAATCCCCTGCCATATGGAAACCCCACTGTAACAACCAATCATCTTAAAAGCTAAGCAACTTCCTCATTTCTGCTTTATAAGTCTTCCTGTAACATCATGCCCCTAAGCTTCCTATCAGTTTGGGGTTTGACCCCAGTTCAGGAACTGCTCTTATACATACAAAAAACTCTTACTAAATACTGTTTTATTGATCTAGTGATCTTCATTTTGCTATTTCTGATATTTTTGACAATAGGAATTTGAATGTTTCCACTTTGAAGCTTTACGAATATTGTTTTGAACAGTCTTGTATATGTGTTTTAGTGTACATACTTATGTACTTCTCTTGGAGATATATTTGGGAGTAAGTTTTTTTGAGCCCATAGGTTTAAGTATGTTGGTCTTTAACAGTTATTGCCAAATGGGTTTCCAAAATGCTTATAACAGTGTACATTCTTAAAACAATTACGCTAGTAATGCACCTACTGAACATACTTTAGAACACTTATCATTCATTGTTTGAACTTCAGCCATTCTAGTGGGTTTTTCTTGATAATAAACTTTAAAGCTTCAAAAAAAAAAAAAAATGGTATCCGGGAAACAAAAGTAGTCCTTGCATTCTAGAATGGAAATTGAGATTTGCTTTCAAGGCAGGTTTTTGTTTTCCCCTGTGAAATGCCATTTGCTGGGCCACTAATAACTAAAGGCAGTTCTTATGGAAATCCTTAATTTGGAGAAATGAGAAAATTTTGGTGCTTCAGGATGAGTTATTTGATAAACACTCTATTTTGAAATGCAATTTAGAAAAGCAAAATAACAGCAACATACTCTATAAAATAGAACCCCTTTAGCTTCAAAAAATCTGATTTACTATATATATTTTGCTTACTTCTTTAGTAGTTGCTCTAGGAATTTATATGTATATATCAACTTATCAAAATCTACTTCAGGTTTATATTGACTTAATGTAAGTCAGTGAGATTCAGAAACATTACTCTTGCATGGCTCTATTTCTCCCCTCTTCCTTTTTGGGCTATTATTATTTTAAATATTATAAATAAATATAAATAAATTATATTGTAAATGTAAGCTAAATAATAATTATTATAAATACAAATAAAATTATAACTGATATAAATTATAAATACACATTTATAAGTAATATACATACCATTTTAATTATATATTAGAAAATTTATAAATAAATATAAATATATAAAACATGTTTTTATTATTACTTTTATCATGTTTATAGCTGACATATGACATTATAAGTTTCAGATGTACAACATAATGATTAGGGAATTCTATACATTATACAATGCTCACCATGATAGGTGTAGTTTATATATGTATACTTTCTAAAGACATTACAAGAAGAAAAGAGAGTAATATATTTGGAGTGTTTGTACTATTAACCTTCTTATTTACCATTTCTAGTTCCCATCATTTCTTCCTGTGACTCTGAGTTATCCTTTGCTGTCATTTACTGAGCCCAATATACCTTTGCTCTAACATTGCCTTCCTTATGCTGTGACTGGCCCAACAATATAATTACATACACATATATACAATTACATATATATATACACACACACACCTATATTTAATTAAATTGATTTTAAATCAATTAAGATAAAAATACGCAGTTATACTGTCTTTTATAATTTCATAATTACTAGTTCTGGTTTTTTGTGTTTGTAGATTTGAATATCTGTCTGAAGTTACTTGTGTTCAGCCTGAAGAACTTCCTTTAGCATTTCTGGTAATATTTCTCTGCTAGCAACAAATTATGTAACTTTCTATATAGCTAGGAATGTCTTTTATTTTGGTTTCAGTTTAATGGATACAGGATATATTGTTGACAGTTTTTTCTTGCAGGACTTTGATTATGCCTTCCCATCACTTCCACTCCTTTTTATAAGAAGTTAGCTCTTATTTTTATTGGGGATTATTTGTAAGTAATAAGTTATTTTTCCCTTGTTACTTTCATATTTTTTTCTTATGGCTTTCACAATTTTTAATATGATGTGTTTGCTTTATTCTACTTGGATTTGTCAATCTACTTGGAAGTGTAGATTAATGCTTTTCATCAAATTTGGGAAGTTTTTAGCCATTATTTCTTCTGCTCCTTTTTCTCTCTTCTCTCCTTTTGGCACCCCTATCATGTGTGTGCTGGCATGCTTAATGATGCCCCACATTTCTCTGAAGCTAGCTTCATTTTTCTTTATTCTTTTTGTGTGTGTGCATATCTCTGATTGCATCATCTCTATTGATCTTCCTTCAAGCGTGCTCATTTTTTTCTGCCAGTCCAAACGTACTGTTTAACTTCACTAGTGAACTTTTCATTTCAATCATTTTACTTTTCAAATTTAGAATTTCCATTTGGTTTGCTTTTTATGTAATTTCAATCTACTTATTGGCATTTATTTGATGAGGCATTGTCATCATCACTTCCTTTACAAAATACGATTTACTTCTTTAAACATATTTTTAATGGTTATTTTGAAGTCTTTGTTGACTAAAGATGACATATAGTTAATCTCACCGGCAATTTCTACTGTCTTTTTTTCAACCCGTGCGTGGGTCAGACTTTCTTTTTTTGTATGAGTATTCATGACTCAGACCTTTTTTTGTTGGAAAGCAAACATTTTAGGTAACATATTGTAGTAGTTCTGGGTACTGATTCTTCTCACTCCGGGACCTGTTACTATTGTTTGCTTATTTGTTTATTGACAGGCTGGAATATATTAGTAAAGTCTGTTTCCTATAGTGTAAAATCTACCAACACAAAATAGTTGACCCATGGCTCTGGGGCTGGTGGCAGGGATAGTAGCAGTCTTGTGTTTGCATCCTGGGGCTCAGTAAAAGGGCCAGGGCAATACTGGGTGTTTTTTTCAAATTGATGCCAGCAGGCTGGGTCCAGAGGACCCCAAGGGAGTTCCACAGGACCAGTCAAGAGGGTCTGTGGCTTTTCGAAGAATGGAAATCAAATGCAAGCCAACAGGGAATGAGAGCAGAGTTTATTGAAGATAGAGAGCAGACACAGATGGAATGTCCGGGAGATTCAAAAAGGGAAGGAGGGAGTCTTGTCTTTGTTCAGGATCTGGGGGTATTTGTTGAAGATGGTGGTCTGGTGTACGTGTCCCCTGAGGCATCTAGGAACGAGTTAGAACAAAAACAAGGGCCCAGGTGTTATTCCTTTGATCCAGGGGTCCTTGGCAGTGATACCGATGGTCTAGAATACACTTGTCCAGTTATTCTCACCTGGTCTTCCTTAAATAGTACCTATTCTAGAGAAATCCTTAACTCCTTATCCCTTAGAAGAAGGATATATGCTATCTGCATTATGAGGCACGTGTAAAGTGGGGTAGGAGTGCAGGTCCTAGCAAGAATAGAAGCAGAAAAAGGAAACAAAACAAAACAAAACAGATTTTTATGGAGTCTTGCAGTTTCCCTGTCTCAAAATTGTCTCTCCTAGTACAGAGTCTTCACTTAATGAATGAGCCAGCGTTCATGAGCTAAGGGGCCTAGTGTTACTGTGTGTGCCATTCCTGAGGTTGAACATCATAAGTGGGGAATATGCACAAGAAGGAAGAAACTTATCCCTTACCTTCACTCACTCAGAACGTAGCCCCTGCTACTGGTAGCTCAGGGATAAGAGGATAATGTGGACACTCTGCCTTTCCTACACAACAATTTTAGCCCTCAACTGGGAGACGGTAGAAGAGGAAGCCCTGTGTTCTGGGCTGCACTAATCTAGAATAGACTTTCCATCATACTTGGCTGGGAGTGGGAGGGGAGGGAGTGATCATGGTTCAAATGCTACCAATGCTCACTTTTTTTCAGAAGACAAAAAAAATTTTTTTGTTAAATTGAGGTATAATTGATATACTAAAAGTGCACACATTTAATGTATACATCTTGATGAGTTTGGACATATGCATACATCTATGATACCATCATCAAAATCAAGGTACTACACATATCTGTAGCCTCTAAAAATTTCCTTGTGTTCATGTGTGTGTGTGGTAAGAACAATTAATATGAAATCTATACTCTTAATATATTTTAAAGTGCACAATACCATATTGTTAATGATAGGTACTATGTTGCATAAATCTCTACAACTTGGTCATCTTGCACAGCTGAAACTTTATACCCACTGAGCAATGAATCCCCATTCCTCCATGCCCCCACAGCCCCTAGCAGCCACCATTCTATTCTTTGTTTCTATAGGTTTGACTATTTTAAATACCTTGTGGAGTAATGCACCAAAAAGAATAAAATACTTAAGAATAAACTTAGTCAAGGAGATGAAAGACTTGTACATAGAAAACTATAAAATACCAATGAAAGAAATTAAAGCAGACACAAATAAACAGAAAGGCATCATCAAATTATTTATTAAAAATAACTTTGACCTGTTTCACTGAGAATTAGGTCTGTGGAGCTCCTCACACAATGCTATTCTGTAAAAAAAAAATTTAAAAACCCACTATATTCAGATTCCACTATGCCTGAATATTTTTATTATTACCAAAGATGTAACTATTCCCATTTAAGAACTTCTCTATTCATTGGTTACTGGCAGCATAAGACAACAGCAAGTGAGGACTATTTTTTTTTTCACTTTCTCCCAAAGAAAAATGTCAAAAAAATGTAGTCCAGCCTTTGCTTTTCAAAAATGTTTTTGCAAGGGTGAATTTATACATAGTGCGCTATTTAGGACTATATTAACTAGACTTTGGGGGAATCCAACATGTATTCTTAGGGCTTTTGTATATTGAGTCAGAAATACCTTTGGCTTATATAGAGGATTTTCACTGAAAGGAAAGTTAGGTTTCATTTTCGAACATCCTAAAAAAGTCGACAATTTTAAAGAATGAAACAACAAATTATGCGCTATAGAAAGGAACGAACTCTACCCTTTTCAAGGGGTTGGATGTGAACAGAGTCTTGCAGGAGTTTGAAAAACAGTGAAAAAAAAATGGATACACCCTGTATTTAAAAAGTTTAACTGGACACAGTCATACAGAAACTTGCTAGAAACCAGGTGAAATCCAGTTTGAGCTCATTGTCTCAATGTACAAACTCTTCTAATAGATTATTTGTTGCTATTACATATAAGTGTTAGTGATATTTTGTTAAAAGGTGTGCTGGGGACCAGAGTGAAGTACAGTCTGTCTGCTGACTTTTATATTCAAAGTGGGAGAAAGCGAAATAGAACTGAGATCATCTCTGAAAGGGTCCTTGCAGAACATCTGAACCCACAAGTGACCAGAGACCATATTACGATGACAGAGGAGAAAACTGTAGCTGAAGAATCTGACACGTAATCTGGAGCACCATCGGGAGACTGACCATAAACTCACATTTCAGACACGGTCAGATAAAACAAATGAATATATTGATTTCTTAATAAAGACCTTGATAACTGATGCTCCCACTCTACCTAGGTAACCAAACAATAGCAACATAAATTGAGGGAGTCACCGGATAGCTTATTATCGATGTATTAAAAAATATAAGAGGAGATTGGACCACTGTAGTGCTTAGCATCTCTTCAGGCATTAACACGGCATTTTATATGGCTCTACTCACCATAAAGTTAAAGAAGTCTTACTTTCTGGTAAGTAGGATGAAGAAAATCTCCTAAAAATATAATTTGTATTCCTATAAGTATGCCAAGTTGTTAGAGCAATGATTCAGGCAATACGTGTGACTAGCACACAAAGTAAAATCTCGGTAACTATTTTCCACTTGTTTTCCTCCTCTTTCATTTTAAGAAGGTACCACTGAAAACACCAAATTAAAAGTTCTTTTTATATATACTTATATTTTACACCATAAAGGATCTCCAAAAGCATCAAGCAGATGAATCTGAAAGACCATATATATTACCTAAGGATGATAATTACTTATTCAAAGTTTGAATAAGAATTCTAAGGGCTAGTTTATTTCCAACAATGATGATGTTGACTAAGTATTCAAAGAGAGGAAGAGCAAATTATAGGAAAATCAGTACAAATTAACGTAAATGTTTACACTAGTAATATAGAAAACATAATTGCTACATAAAAGAACAAAATTTGAGAAGAAATTCAAATAAGAGGTTTTCTCCAAATTAGATGAATGGATGGTACCACTCTATGTCTGGCAACAGGGATTTATCTCTGCAACTATTTCATGCTAACTACATGAAAGTTAGTTTCAGATTCTTGTGATTCTGTACAAAACTCTGTTACCATCCACACGGTATTTTGTAAAGAACATGCATTATTTATTTACTATATTTTGACTAACAAAAATGTAAATCACCTAGCTGTTTGCATAATTGCTGAGCACCCAGCAATTGACTTTGAATTTGGGGGAAAATATGCTGCCATTTTGACACAAATGCTGATTAGTTTTAAAGGAGTTTTTTTGTTTGTTTGCCTTAGTGCCTATCACATAAGTCTCTACAAACAATTGTTTAAGAAATAAAACAGTAAGAGTAAATAAATTACTGTATTATTTTTTCATTCATATGAATAAGATACAGATATATTGATTACATTGTGATTTATTGAAGGAAAGAAAAAAATAGGAAAAAATGTCCATTGAGTCTACCTGACTTCAACGATAACCTAATTGATTATGTAGTCCTTTCACATTTAATTCCATGATTGATAAGGTTAAATATAGCTCTATCTTTGTATTGTTTTCTATTTATCCACTCTAGCTTTTGTTCTTCAATTTCTCTTTATGTATCTATTTTTTAATTCTTTTAATTTCTTAGAATTCAATTTTAATACATCCATTGTTTTCAGTTATGTATTCTTACATATTTTTGCAGTGCTCTAGATAGCATGATATGATTCTCTAAATTTTATAGTCTACTGAGAGGTAACATTGTATTGCTTCACACATATCGTAGAAACTTTTCAATCATATAGATATATTTCCATCTTTCATGGTCCTTTTATGTTATAGCTAGCATATGTATTAAATCTACAATACTATGGGGGTGCCCAGCTGGCTCAGTCAGTTGAGCATCTGACTCCTGATTCTGACTTAAGTCATGATCTCATGGTCTTGAGATCGAGCCCCACATTGGGCTCCACGCTGAGTGTGGAATCTGCTTAAGATTCTCTCTCCCTTTCCCTCTGCCCCTTTCTTTATCTACTTGCACACTCTTTAACTTAATTAATTAACATACAGTACTATAAACGCTACAGGAAAATGCTATAATTTTTGATATAGTAGCTATGTAGTTTTTAAAGAAAATAGGAGAAAATCTAGTCTTTTCATAAGTACCTGACAATTTATCTTTGATATGCTCTTTATTCATTTCTAAAAGTATGAGTTTACCTTGTATTACCATTCAGACTGAAAAATCTCCCTCATTATAAATGTGGGTATGATGACAAAAATAATCTTATATTAGCTTTATTGGAAAATATATATTTATTTTGTATTCATTGTTAAAGGATACTTTAGTGGATACAGAATTCTGCAGTGAGGCTTTTTGTTGTTTTTCTTTTAGTGTTAAAGTCATTTTTGCAGTCTTCTGGGCTACATAGCTTTTGATTAGTAGTTGCAGTCATTGGAAGATTATTCCTCTGAGATAATGTCATATATTTTTTTCTACCTGATTTCAAGATTTTCTATTTATCATTGTTTTTCAAGAGTTTCTCTGTGATGTGCCTATGCTTAATTCTTAGAATTTTCCCCATTTGGGGGTCAATGAGCTTCCCAAACCTGTACGACTATATATTGCACCAAATTTTGGAATTTTAGTGATTAACTCAAATTTTCCCTAATTTATAGAAGAAATAGATATAATTCATTTAACTTCTTGCCCCTATATCTGAAACTGGGATGAATTCTCATCTCCTCTTTGATCCTGGATTCTCTGTCTTTCTATGTCTCTCTCTCTTCGGTATCTTTAAAACATCTAAGTATTAAAACATGCCTATGATATTGGAGGCATCAAATATTCATTGAGTAGTTTAATCTTTCTTACTACATCATGCTTATAATTAGTATTTTAACCTGATAAAGTTTTCTAACATTTTTTCATTAAAAATAACTTCAGCTAGCACGTGATTTTTTTTTACTTTTTAAACTTAATACAGCATATATAGATGCATACACACACAACATATATTTAAGCCCATAACTTGATGATTTATAACAAATTGAACAAACTTATGTAACTATTATTCTAACAAAGAAATAAAATATTAATTGTATTCCAAAAACATCTTTTAAGCTTCTTCCCAATTGTTCCTGCCTATGCTAGATTAAAAGGAATACACTTTCTTTCTTCTTCTTCCTCCATTAAATGTCTCCTTCATTTTTAAAAAATTTTTTAAGACTATTTATTTATTTATTTGACAGGGAGACAGCAGAAGCAGGGGAAGCAGCAGGCAGAGGGAGAGGGACAGGGAGAAGCAGGCTCAGCGCTGAGCAAGGAGCCCGATGTGGGGTTCAGTCCCAGGACCTTAGGATCATGACCTGAGCTGAAGGCAGACACTTAACCAACTGACCCACCCAGGTGCCTTGATGTCTCCTGTCTTTTAGTCTGGGAAGTCTCTATCATTACTGTGGCCAATATAATAAGGCAGAAATAAAGCTTGAGCAAGCTTCTGACCGGGTCCTAAGAGAACTGCAGCTTATACTTCTTAATCTTTGGAAGACTTATTCTTGGAAGCCAGCTACCATGTAAAAAGTTTGTTCTGAGACAAGCGTATTATGATAAGTCAAAGTCATCTAATAAACCCCTGGAGTATGAGACATAATGGGAGTGGGAATGGACCCAAGGAAAACTGAATAAAGGAATCACTTGGTAAGTAAATCTTCCAACCCTCGTGGACTCTGCTGAGGCCGTGTAGATCAGAGTTGAGCCACGTACTCAAGTCATTTCCGAGCTACTAATTCAAAAAATTATGAGGAAAATAAGAGGCATCTTGGAGCCCCCATGTTTACTATGTAGCAATAGATAACTGGAAGAAAACGACAGTTTTCTGGTACATTCCTAATTACTCACTATCCTGAATTTTACAGCCATAGCCTAATCTGGTCTGTTTTTGACTTTTATGTAATTGAATTACACAACTACATTTGTGGGTAGGTTTTACTTCACTCAGTTTGTTATGATATGCACCTGTGTATGTGTGTGCATGTACCTGTGTAGGAGCGCTTTCTCCTTTTTCATTGTATAAAATGAAATATAGAAACATAGTAAACATAGTACTACATATATCTGCTATGTATACGTGTGTGCATACATATGTATATATATACATGCATATATATAAAATGAATATGCAAAATTTAATGTCAATTTCCATTTGATGAACATTTTAGTTTTTCACATTTTGGATTATTATAACACTTCCATAAATATATCTGCAAATGTCTTTCATTGCAACTTTACATAGATTTCTGTTGGTTATAAATAAGAGTAAAATTGGTGAGTCATAATAAATTTACATTTGCAATGCTAGTAAGCAACAATAAACATTTCTTTTTTTTTTTTGGTACCAGTTACATTTGTACCAATGTATACTCCCACCAGCAGTGTTTGAGAATGCCAGTTACTGCAAATCCTTGCCAAAATTTAAGATTGTTAACTTTATAAAACTGTATCTATTCTGGTGGGTATCTCAGTGTGACTAAGTTGTTTTTCACTGACAGCAAATGAGAATAGATTGGTTACCTTTTTATATTTTTATTGGCCACTAGGATATTATCTTTTGCAGAGTGATTGCTTAATGTTTTTTTTTTTTCTCCTTGTTCTCTGCCTTTTATGTATGAATGCTTTTATGGAGGAATTGTTTTAAAAATATATTAGGTATGCCTTTTGTTGGTTATGTGCTTCAAATATCTTCTCTCACTCCATAACTTACCTTTTCATTCTGCTAATGGTACCCTTTGATTTTAATTTATTTAAATTTTAGTATGTCAAAAAATTGTCTCATGTTTGGTATTTTTTGTGTCTTATTTAAGTATTTCTTAACATGAATGTACTTACTATATCTTTAGACATATCATTCCCACATTTTATTTCTTTTTTCTTCACATATAAATCTACAGACCAACTTACCATTTTTGATTTTGTAGCAAATCAAATGTCAACTTTTCCATGCTTTTCCTATGGATATTCAATCATTTATTGAACTTTTATTAAACCAGAACACTTTCTTGAAAAGAATAATCCTAACTAGGGGCGCCTGGGTGGCACAGCGGTTAAGCGTCTGCCTTTGGCTCAGGGCGTGATCCCGGCATTATGGGATCGAGCCCCACGTCAGGCTCCTCCGCTGGGAGCCTGCTTCTTCCTCTCCCACTCCCCCTGCTTGTGTTCCCTCTCTCGCTGGCTGTCTCTATCTCTGTCAAATAAATAAATAAAATCTTTAAAAAAAAAAAAAAAGAATAATCCTAACTATTCTGCAGAGCTAGCTCATTTTAAATAATGTAGCCATATGTACTTGGTTCTGTTTCAGAACTCTATTAGGTCTGTCTCATCGACCTATTTGTTTATTCTTGTGTCAAAACCAATTCTCTGAACTACTTTGACTTTAATATAGGTATTAAAATCTAGCAAAGTACATTCAACCACTGTGTACTTTTTCAAGATTGCCTTGGCTATATTTGGTTCTTGTATTTCCATATTTTTTTCTAGAACCAACTTGTACATTTTCACAAAAACACCTGCTTAAATTTTGATTGGGGCTCCATCATAATTTCAGGAGGGGGGGATATCAACTTTATAATATTAATGCTGCTAAGCACCAAATAGGATGTATATTTGCATTTAGTTCAGCATTTTCTGTCTACTCTCAAAAGCTTTGTATCTTACCGTAAAGAAATCTTACTCAAATTTTATTTGATTTTTAGTCATGTTGGGATTAGGATGCCACTCTATATGACATATTTTTAAACTTCACTTTTGAGTTGTTTATGGTTGATTTATAAAAATAAAATTAAATTTGCACAGTGACCTTGCATCTGGTATACTTGCTAAATTCCCTTTAATTCTAACAGTTTAACTGTAATCTGACTAACTTTACTCATTTTAATTAATAAATAACAATCCCAAACTGCTACTGATTCTACTGCCCCACTTGCCTGATATCTTGTCTTTATCCTTGTGCCATCATCCCAGCTACAACCACCCGCATTTTATTTTATCTGCTGTGACAGCCTCCCATTAATATCCTAGCTCCTCTCTTACTTCCTCTAGTTTCTCTGAACATAGCAACCAGGCTTATTCTTTCAAATTTCAAATCCGAATACCTCCCTTATTTAAAAGTTTTAATGACATATTACTGTTTTTCAGCTTAGCACCTTTCCTTTCTGGATTTGTCCCTGAACAACCCCACAGTCTGTTACATGAGGTAATGACAGCTTTGCCTTTCATGCCATGTGATTCGGGTTGCTACGCCATGGACAGGACGCCCAGCGAAACTTGAATTTCAGGTAAACAAAAATTATTTTTCATATATTATTTCACAAGGCATGTGTGCATTTTTTTAAAACGTGTTTGTTGTTTACCTAAAATTGAAATAAACCTAGGCATGATTTATTTCCCCTATAATAATCCTGTACAGAAGTCATCTTATAACCCCAGTAACAAACCACCTGCTTGCAAACTATTGTTGGTTCAGGAATGGAGCTGTGCCCTGAGATGGGACTGTGATCACCCTGAACATGTTTCTGGGTCTGTCTTTAGATATATAAATTTAGTTTTTATCTGTGATTTGTATCTGTAGGATGATATTAGCCTTGATACTAGCTTATCCCTGGACGTCTTGGTCGTGTGAGAGAAAACAAAATAGAAGAAAGCTGACCAGAGAGGTGGAAAAATAGGGAGAGAACAGAAAGAGAGATTACTGACAGCTTCTGTGAGTCAGTGAACCCAGTTGTGGAAATAAACGAAGGTCAGGCAAATAAGAGGAAGCAAAGGCTATTTACTCAGATTTGCTATAGCAAGGAAGTCAGTCACCATCACTTAAATTTTGGCAGAGACACAAAGGCAGGCAATGAAGTGAGAAAGCTTTATACTGGACCAAAGGAAGACTTCAGATATGCTCTAATTGGAGGGTGTTGAAAAGGAGAAGCTGTAGACGGACTAGCTAGAATGGTCAGGGGTGCGTATTTGGCTTTCTGTGGTTGGCCCTACATTGGAAATGGGGACAAAAAATTAGGGAAGCTTCTAGTGATTCATCAAGTCCTCACTATTTTGGGCTGAATATGGTATGAGTTACTGTATTGTCAGGAGAGATAGCAATCTGGCCACCCACAAGTCTGATTTATGGCAAGCTGGCTTCCTGGGCTGGTTACTGCAGATGACGGGTTGGTTTACTGGGCAGATTCCTGCAGGTTGTGGGTCAGAGTTTTATTTTTATAGATGGTCTGTCTATTGTCCAATTGTATATTCAGTCTTTCACTGTCATGTATGAATCATAAATTTTTCTCAGTAATGTTAATCAATTTCCCTTTATGTCTAATCTAGTTTGAAGTGTAGACAAGTCAGCTGTGTCAAGAAAAATTCTGATAAATATGAGACTTTAGATGTTTTCTGCTCATTGTTCTTAACATAAGGAGACAAATTATTAAGCTGGCTTACAATTCCCTAAATAATTGGCTTCTGTCTTTCTTCTATTTCAGCGTCAATCTATCAGTAATTTATAGACAAATTCAACCACCATACTGACTCTTTTTTTCAATTCCTGTAATGAATGTAGTATTTTCCTCCCCCAGGGATTTTTTTTTTTTTTTTTAAGATTTCATCTATTTATTTGACAGAGAGAGACACAGCCAGCGAGAGAGGGAACACAAGCAGGGGGAGTGGGAGAGGAAGAAGCAGGCTCTATTCAGTTGTATATTGAAAGTTCTCTTCAGATGATCAAATATGTAATAGCTCTATTGCTAGTGAGAATTTTGAAAGCCAAAACTGCAAAATTAGTGGGCACGGGTAGAGCATTTAAAAAACTGAGAGTGCTCGCCACGTAACTCCAAGACTTTCATGGTAGGATACACTGGTCATGGAATGAGTCAGACTGACTCCGGGTCACTCACCAATCTCAAGAAAATTTCCTCTGTGCAATGAGATACACTGTAAAACATCACAAAATCCCCCAACACAATAGCACATCACTGTCAGATATTATTCTGGCTCCAAGAGACCCAAAGGTTTAGCTAAGGAAAGGAGAACCTCAAGTTTCAATGACTTGACTGCTCAATCTCCCAGCACACATGCTTATCTTATGTCTAGAAACTGTGATCCTGGAAGATGAAGATATCTACAAAAATGGCAAAATATTACTAAAACAACCTAGAATTACAATTGCCATTATGGAGAATGTTCCAATTAGAAAAGACCACTCATTTGAGAAGTTCATTTGAAAGCAAGGGTTCCAAAATGAAACAAACAGAATGGGGTACCTATTTTAATTGGCAAGCAGAAGGATCTGAAAGGTTGTAAGATTCCAAAATAGCTTTATTGAAAGATTCATTGCAAAAAGCCAATGAAAAATTAAATACGCAAGAATTACCTAAAACAAAAGACTGTAAGACTTCTAGTATTCCCCTTTATCCTTATTTACCTGAGTACTCAGTCTACTAGTCCTTACCTGAATTGTGTCTTCACTCTGAAGAGACCATAGGCCATTAAAAAAAGTCCACTAAGTTAGTGCCCTTACAACTGCAGCAGCTCCAAGGCCTAAAACATACGGGCCTCTCTCATTGCACCTTCCTATGGGTCCACAGTCAAAACATTGACCCCAAAATTGGTATCTCATTTGTAGTTATTTCCTAAACACTGGAAAAAAGATTGTCCTCCAAGATTTTGTCAAATCATTTGACATGAAATTGAATGCACCCCTATCTACCCTCAAAGGAGGCTGCCATATGGGTCCTTCCAAGGGTTGATGGGATTCCAAGGAATTCTCTGCTGCTACCACTATTCTCTTAAACATTCGAGATGAAACTAAAATTAAAATTAACAGAAAACCTTGCCAAATTCTAGAAGAAATTCTAGAAGATCCTAGAGCTAAACTTTCTTCTTTAAGCCACACTCCTTCAGAGCCTATAGGTAGGATCATGGGAAAACTGGCCAAAGCCAGTAAAGGGAGAGAATTCTTTCTAATGTCAGTTCTCTTGATCTCCATAGTGCCTGGTAGAGAACGGAAGGTAAAATTTCACATTGTCCTTTCCTTTCCAAATCCTGACTCTTGTTGAGTATGGTTCTGAAGTGCCTATTGGTTGCCGATCCTTTCTCTTCCAGGGACAGTTACTGCCTTCTTGTTTGTCTTATTTTGTGTCCTGAGAACTTGATGTGGTTTTCTGCCTGCCTGGACACACAGATTGCCAGTTCTTGTATATGCAGTCAGCTCAACCATCAGTTTGGGGACCCAAAGATACAATCAGATGAAAATGGGTTGAACTCTACTTGCAGCTAGATATGGCCAACAGAAATGTAGGTTGTACTCCATTTGAGATTAGGGCCCTATTGATCGTCGACAGCTCTCAGGGGAATTATCTGCTTTTCTTTCTCTTGGCTACTTTTGAGAGTGGCTCCAGAACCTTAGACAGTAGTATCTTTTGCATCCTCTTTGGGCGTGCCGCTTGCATTCAAGGGGCCATTCAATAGTGCCAGGGATATTTACTGTTTGTCTTGCCTAAACTCGACAAGATGTTTAAAAAGATTTTTTTTAAAGTAACTCTAGGTCAGAAGTTAGCCAAATTGGAAGCTGATATTCAGAGCCTTATAGAAACTTTTTTTAGGCCTGTTCCCTTAAGTTAAATGAAATTATGTACCCAGAGGGAAAGAAAAACATTCCAAAGACAAACAACTCTAAATCTAGAACATGGAAATCTTTTGATTTCTACTTTAGTTGAGGAACTTCTGACATAAAGAAGCAAACTAAAGATGATATTTTTGTTCAGTGACCCTTGATATCATTCAGGTTATAAGCCAATTCTTTGAGGAATTACAAACACTCTTACAAATTGAGGACAACCTGTACAACTTGTCTCACAAATTGAGTTTTTACAAGAGCAGGAAAAAAAAAAAAAAGAACCAAAAAATAAACCTCCCACAAAAAACAACCATCTATCCTTTTTACCAACCCTCAAACCTCCCCTATTCATTTCAGAAGGCTTGTAGGTACCGTAAAAATTCTGGCCTTAGAAAACAAAAGTCCTTGTTGGAAGAACTTGTATTCTTTCTCTGTGCTTTTGAGACATAAATGTTCTTCCTGGTCTTCTCTAGGAAACTAGCTAATTCTTATCAGAGGGGGGGAAAAAAGAAGATGCTTTTTGGAAACTAGGCAAATGAAAGAAATCTTAAAAGTCTTCCCCATATATATTGTAAAGAGTATAAGCTATCTTCTCAGTTAACCTTAACTTATTCGATTGCCAGAAACATAATTTGGACCAAATTGTTCTTTTATGAAGTAGTGAGTTTCACATTATCATACCCTTCATGGCTAAGTTTTTGAAACAAGAACTGTAAAATTTCTGTTTGTATCTGTCTGCATGTTCATCTATGTCTGTGTATGTATGTTATCGATCTGTGATATTTTTTCTACCTTTGAATGGTAGAGAGCTCTATTTACTTGGCTGAAAGAAAATTAAGCATTTATATAAATTAAGTATACTCTCAGAAATATGGAAACTGGGGTGCCTGGGTGGCACAGCGGTTAAGCGTCTGCCTTTGGCTCAGGGCAAGGTCCCGGCGTTATGGGATCGAGCCCCACATCAGGCTCCTCCGCTAGGAGCCTGCTTCTTCCTCTCCCACTCCCCCTGCTTGTGTTCCCTCTCTCGCTGGCTGTCTTTATCTCTGTCAAATAAATAAATAAAATATTAAAAAAAAAAAAGAAATATGGAAACTAACTCAAAAGTTTTTCAAATTCATGTGATCTAGAATAATCTTCAGTAAATAAAAATTTGCTTAAGTCTGTGAGTTTAATTAAAACTAGAATATCATTAGGGTTATCATCACTAGATATAATGCAGCCATATAACTTACTCTACCTAGGTTTGCTAGAAGTCAAATACATTATCGCTGTTACAGAATTTATCAGCAAGAAAGATAAGATGATGGCTAGCTGTTTAAGGTCCTATGAGATTTTTATGAATAATCTAAACATGATTGTTATGAACAAGTAAGTTAAATAGATATTAAGTAAAAAAAAGTTTATAAATGAACTTTTCAACAATAACAGCTTGGAAAGTCATCAGAGAGGGAGAAAAACCATGAGAGACTCTTAATTATAGGAAACAAACTGATGGTTGCTGGAGAGGATGTGGGTGGGAGGATAGGGTAATTGGGTGATGGGCATTAAGAAGGGCACATGATGTGATGAGCACTGGGTGTTATACGCAACTGATAAATTACTGAACACTGCATCTGAAACTAATGATGTACTATAAGTTGGCTAACTGAATTTTAATAAAATAATAATTATGCTTTGCAATATGTCTATTTAAAAACAGTTTCTAAAATCTTTTGGCAACTTGAATCCTTAAAGTTACACTGAGGTAACTTTATTCACTAATAAAGTTACACTGAGGTAACTAATATTCACTAATATTAATGATGGATATTCATTTAATATCTAAATCATTTCCAAGTGAAAAATACTGGAACATTAATTATTGAAAAGAGTTTATTCACTTTTGGCTTTCTTTTACTTAAGAACTAAACATATCTGGGTCTATTAGGAAATATATTTTGTGTTACATTTCTCCAATTTGTCACTAAAATTCAATGAGTCTGAAGTCTTTTTTTTTTTTTAAGATTTTATTTATTCATCTGACAGAGAGAGGCAGAGAGAGAAGGAACACAAGCAGAGGGAGTGGGAGAGGGTGAAGCAGAACTCCCGCTGAGCAGGGAGTCCTATGTGGGGTTCTGGGATCATGACCTGAGCCTAAGGCAGACACTTAAAAACTGAGCCACCCAGGCGCCCCACAGTGAGTCTGAAGTCTTTAACATTACACTGTGATAGGAACACAGACAGAAAAAGAGAAAGAGAAAGTAAGAAAGCAAGAGAGAAAGAAAGAAAAAGAAAAGAAAGACCTACAGTTTTCTAAAAATATTCCTTTGAATCATAATTTACAGGGAGCTAGGGAATAAATCCAATTATGAAGTGGAGGAAGATAATACAGATACTGCTTGTGCAATTTCTTATCTGTTATTTAGTCCTTTGGTATTAGATTTACAGTGCTGGTTTATGAACTACAATTATTTATAATTTATAAACATAAGTAGATTCCATTAATATAAATTTGGGGACACTGGGACTAAAGCGAGAAAAAATACAACTTGGGCATTTTTCAATTTCCTTTTTGTATAAAATGGGGAAAAACTATTTACATGAATTGGAACTTGCAACTGATTTTGACTCATAAGAAGTGATGTCATGCCGAGAGGCAAAACACAGTTGTTGCTTCTTCAATTTCCTGGTTGTTATCCTCAGCCACACTTAAAGTGGTTCACAAGCTAATTGAAACAGAGACCAATGATAGCACCAACTGTAATTTATATGAAGCTATAGACTTCTCTTGACAAATTCCTTTTGATGAGTTAAAAAAAAAAAGTACTTGACATTTTGCCACACAAAAGTTAATTGCTCTCCAGTGCCAATTAGAATGACACATAATTTGAATTGAGTTGGTTAATGTGTTGTTCTAAAGAAAAAAAATAAAAAGAGGAAGACATATAACCTGAGGTGACCATGATTTAGTAGTTCATTGCCACAATTCACACAGAGAGCAATAAAACTAGAAATTCCCTGCCTAATGATGACTAGAGATGTCATTCAGGGTAAATTATTAATTTTTTGATGCCAAAGTTCAAGAAGCACCATGTGTTCTAATATTCACTAATATTAGCTTTGGGGGAAGTTTCCTAATTAAAACCTCATGACAGTGAGCCTTAACATTTAGCAATAATAATAGTGAAAACTCTGAGAGAGAAGAGGAAAAATTATGCAAAATAAAAAAAACCCGAAAAATAACATGTCATTATATTTCAGATTGACTTATTTTCTAATGATCCCTACCTTAGCTTAGCTAATTACAACATATATTGTAAGACAGTAACACAAAATTAATCAACAAGGGCTATGAGAGACTAGAAAAAGGGAGATCAATGTAGGCTGAAGCAGCATGGGAATGGTAGGGATTAAAATAGACATCAAAAGATTAAAGGAAGGCAAAAATACAGCAACCCTTTGTGAATAAACATGGCAAATGGAGGGAAACAACCGCAGATTGAAACTGAGCAACAATTATAAAAATTAATTACATAAAGAAAGCTTTATAATTTTCTCATAATGGAGCTTTTCTCTTCACACACACATAAAGATAGAATGGCGATGCTTTATTCGAGATTTATTTTAAAAAATATATTTATAGGGGCGCCTGGGTGGCACAGTCGTTAAGAGTCTGCCTTCAGCTCAGGGCGTGATCCCAGCGTTCTGGGATCAAGCCCCACATCAGCTCCTCCGCTATGAGCCTGCTTCTTCCTCTCCCACTCCCCCTGCTTGTGTTCCCTCTCTCGCTGGCTGTCTCTATCTCTGTCGAATAAATAAATAAAATCTTTATTTATAGGTTTATTTCCACTTCTTCCCCGCATAAATAGTCCATGAGCAACATTATGTAAAACAGCTGGTAGAATAAAAGAGTAAGGTAGAGATTCAGACAAAATGACCACAGATGGGGCCCCTGGAGTTTAACTGGTACAAAATGATAGGGCAGGTGGCCGCAGGAACCTGTCAGGACACTGGCCCGGCTGCCTGCGACCTGATGAGGCAGAGGGTGACAGTGGGTGGAAAGAAGCCCCGCCTTCCAAGCTTGCGCCTCGAAAGGCAGCGTCAGGGTTCTTTTTAGGCAACCGGTGGTGCTGGATGACCCCGGATCAACGAAGAAGCTAGGGACAGTGTCCCAAGGGCTTCCTCTAACAATGACATAGGCAGCTTTCCATCAGAGAGCGTGTGTGTGGGAAGCTGGGAAGGGACCTACTGAGTAAAACTACCACCCCAGACAAGCACGGAGCCAAGCAGGGTTAGCTGGGGGGAGGACAGCCCCATCATCGATGGAAACCAGAGGCAGAATAGGAAAATGGGCAGAGTGAATGAGAACAAGAGTGGTGGGCAGGCAGGCGCATTCCTTAAGTGAGAGGAATCAGACTACAGGCTGCTCAGTCTTTTCCGTGACCTGCTTCCTGCCGCTCATCAATATGCACATAAGGAAAACCGGAAAGAGCAACACAAAATAAAAAGTACTGTCATCGCTTGTTCCACCTGCCCAGGAGTCGGGGCAGATCGGTTACTGCTGTCTGTGCTGTGCAAATTTTTTTTAAAGTAGAGTTTAATCCCATTTTGGTTTGTTCTTTTTTTTTTTCCCAATATATTTTAATTCATTGTATCTGACAGATGATGTAATTAATCTGAGAAAAAGATGATCTATTAGATAAATATGTGGTGAGTATAATCTTTGTGTTTCATGTTTCATAGAATACAGAATATTGTATCAAAAGAAAAATGTAACCCAACATTAAAATTCAATATGTTTCAAAAACATTTAAGTAGTCAAATTATGTCATGTTCCCTTTGGAGTTATTGTCCATGAGAAAATTATTGTTAAGATGAATATCTTAATCGTAAAATCAAACTTACCCGTATAAGTACTGAATGAATTTTTATTTTACAAGAAATTGGAAATGTTTTTGCTTGTACACCTGCATTATTTTAGGAAATGAATTTATACAAAGGAAGGTGAATACTCTCAAAGATAGTTTCAATGAATTTATAACAAATAATCTCTGAGCAATGGCATAAAAAATAATCCACCTCCTAAACCATTAATAGTAATTTTTGCTTAGATGAAATAAATTGCATTTTGGACCTTCGAATCACATTTCAGAGAACATGGTACAGAATCAACCATACTTAAATGTTTTCCCATCATGTAGTTTTCCTTTCATAAGCTTTTGTTTAAAGCGGAAATACAGATTGCAGTTAAATTTAATTATATTCAAGTCAATTCAAATGAATTATACTCTTCTAATGAGGTTATCATTCTTCTAGGAAATACAGGATGGAGATTTCTAATTGATAAATTTAATCTCTGCCTTCAAAAAGAAGGAAGGTAACATTATAATGATGGCAAAAACCCACCTAATTCTTAAATTTTAAACATAGGTCAAGGTAAAGAAAGAAGTATGAAAACTAAATAACTACACTGCCTACTGCATACATATTCTTCAAGTGTCTGAATTATCATTCCACTATGGTATCACTTCTAAAGGAACTTAACATTTTTAAGGACATAACTTACTTTAATTGTGTGATATCAAAGGATAAATTTTCAATCAAAACATCCCTGCATTTGTCTTATTTACATCTCTCTTTCAACTCTGGCAATTCTAGCAAAACTAGTAAGTTGAAACAAATGCAACTTAAAATATGTCAGCTTTTAATCAATTCTTTTCTTGATTTTAGGGTAACAGATTCTGAATTAACCAAGAGTAAAAACATGAATTTATTGAAAGAGAAAACGATACACTGTACATGTTTTTTGAGGTTAAAGACATATTCAAGATCAGCCTTGTTCAATGCTGAACCAACCTGAAAAAAATGTCAGGTACTAACATGTACAATAGGAATGAGTAAAAGGAAGTCCTTTCTGTTTTTTGAGGTCTGGCTGTTTATGGAAGAGCATTTTGCATCGAGCATATTCATGTTAGCCACAAAGACTGAGGTTGGCATAGAGCTATCAGCTTCACTATTTGAGGGGGGTGTGTGTGCATGCGTGTGTGTATGTGTGTGTGAATAAATTACCAAATGACTGTGGGCTAAAGAGGTAATTTTCAAACTGTACTGTTACTACATTTTGTTAATGTGAGGGGAGAAGAGAGAAACACGGATGAAAAAACAGAGGGAGGGAAGATATGAGAATACATCCTAGAAAAGGTTAGCATGTGTGTGTGTATGTGTGTATGTTTGACAGCGAGCGAGCGAGAGAGAGAGAGAGAAAAGGAGGGAGGAAGCGAAGGAGACAGGGAAGGAGGGAGAGAGTCTAAAAAGAGTAATTATGGAAATTTCTCAGGGATTGTTCTTCAGGGATTTTGTTTGGTTATATAATACTCTTCTCTAGAGATGTTTTCCTTAAAATAATGTAGATAAATATATGCCTGGATTGGTGAAGAGGCCAACTTACTGGAAACAGGCAGATAAATTTGGTGAACTCTCAAAGGCCTTTTAAACCATTTTGTTTCTATGATTCTAATTCTACCTTTACATTAGAAGAGTAGCATACATTCAGAAAATTAAATACTTAAAATTAGAACCTGTTGGCAGAGAAATCAAGAAAACTATGCTTTCATTTTCAGTATGAAATGGTAAGAAAGGGCTGGAAACCACGTTAACATTTTAAAAGGAAAAATTCTACTCACATTTGGGAGTATGTTCGGATCCCAATGGTCTCATTTCAGCCAAATGTCACCACGTAAAACTACCCTGGAAAGACATTTGCAGTGAGGAGCAGATAGCTTGGCTGTATTTTAAATGATTTAATTCCATAGATGGACAGCTCTCGATTTTGTCTTTTCTTTAGAACACATAATAATTTGATGAAAATTATTGTATCTCCTAAATGTAGGCTTTGACACTGGGAATATATGTCTGTAATATGCCTTCCTGCTCACCTCCCAACCGATAAATGTATTCTTCTATTGTTTAGTTCAGGATGATCTATAAATTGAGAATCCTTACCAGTATTTTAGTTCATCTGCTGGGAAGCCATTAATGTGTTACAGCTTTTAAATACTGTGAAGTTTTTAAAATGTTTAAAATATTTTGTAATGTTTAAAAGAACAAGGTAAATCCTGCAAACAATATGGTCAAATAGGTGAAGTGATGCTCATTATTATAAGTAGTTAAGTAATTAGACACCAGGAAACAAGAGCAGTACAAAGGAACACAGCAGAATATAAAGGACATGAAAAGCTAAAAAAATTTTGTTTAAAGTCAAATCCTAATAAGACTGATATGGCTGATACGGTTGAGTTAATACCAGCCATGAAAACAATCAGAACTGTTCCAAACCAAACAAATGTTTCTTCTACTTTTAGAAGAAACAAGGGGAACGGCCATTCTGCTGAATCACTCTTGTGAGAGAGCTTTCTCCGTAAAGGATTAGATCTAAATGTTAGAGTAGTGAAAATTTTAAGAGCGTTGCTTTGCAGCCTGACAGACTGTTCAAAACCTGGCCTATATAAAATGAGAATATAAATATATTCATTGTTGCTTGCATTAGAGTTAAATGATATGCCTACAAAGTCTAGCAAAACTACTGACATAAAGAAATAACTTGTCTAAGGCTCAAATATACTCCTGCAATTTATCTCCATTGTTGACATTCCTATTCCTTGTCTTTTAACCTCTCAGGAAATCATGGTATTATACTATTAATATTCCACCCAGATTGTTAGTATCACTCCCTTTGTTTTATGAGACATTCCCAAGACATGATATTATTACCAGAATGAATCTGATAGAATTAGAAACTTGTCCATTTCCTGTTGACTTTCATGTGACACATAAAAATATTTAGGAATTACTATAGAAACTGATTGAAAGCATTCATCAAAGAAACTGAAGAGTGAAACTGTTTTCATAAAGGTTTATCCCAAGATTATAATTTTTGAAAAACATTCCCACCATTGATGCTGTTCCAGGAGTTTAAAAATATATGATTGATCTTTATGTGCAATATGGGAAATATAAAAAATATGACTGGAAACCTGGACAGATAAATAAAAAGACTGTTTCCCTTGAAAGTTATAGAGAAGTTTCTCTCTTCCAGTCTACGAAGATATTTAAACTCTATTTTCTTAATGCATTTATTTTTGCCTCCCAACATGTGGCTTCACAGTATGCTTGTTAGTGCTGAAGGATGTCTTTGCTAAACCTTTTTAGGGGTGTGAGGGGAGAGTCTTTAATTAGGAACCAATATAAACAGACTGTCTGTCAATACTTGAGGTGCACTATTCAGAATAGCTCATAATTGGGTCCTTAGAGAACATGAAGCATTATATTGTTATTTTCCAGGAATGTTAGCGCTCACCTACTTTTTTCTGTCCACTTTCAATATTTTTATTACTTTGCACAATATCGTACTGAACTTTTAACATCTTCACATCTGTTCAAACCTTTGCCTTTTGTCTTTCCTCTCCTCATTCCAAGTGTGCCCCTGGTAACAAATTTATAATGCTCTCCAATTAGTGAATGAACAACTCTTGCCTAGTTTTCTGGATTAAAGAGAAAGCTGATGAGTCTCAGCATAAACTACTCATACATTTTCCTCACAATTCTTGGTTGCGTTTAATATGGTTTGAAGACACTTTACTTCGTTAAAGTAACATGTGAACATATGTCCATAATGAACCAATTCTCTTTTAAGGCAGTTTATATTAGGAATTCAAAAAGTTGAGCTATACAGGATGAAATTATCATTCAATCTGTGTATTTTGAATCCAGTGTGGGTTTTTTTTTTTTTTCTTTTTAAATTGTATGGGTGTCACTGCCAATATAATGCTTGAAAATGTTATTGCTTCTGGGAAGAACACTATAAACGTTGACAACGGAGGCCTGTAACTCCCTAAGCCATTACTTTCAAGACAGCTGTTGCTAGTTCAGCAGAGCACTCAAAATATGTTTGTATCCGCGCAATTCCACATTTGTTTACATCATAGGCTGGTGGATACTGACTGGATAACCCTTCTGTGACTGACAGACTTCTCCGCTGAGACTATAAAACCAAAAGCCATCAAGGGTCTGAAACATACAAGAAGAATAAGCCACTGACCTTGTGCTCATCTCCCACACCCGTATTATTTAATGTTACCTCCAAATGTCCAACATATTTACCATAAGAATCATTTTTGTGAGATGGAAAATAAAATTGTCTTCGGAAAGCTTCTACTTAACTTAAACACATAGAAGAAATTTGCTTCCCATTTTCTAACTGAGAAATCCGATGAACTTTCTTCAGTTTTAACCTTCTTGAACTCTGTATATTACTTCTAGGTAGTAATTTCCACTTCTGGCTATAAATTTTCCTCCCTCCTTTTCTTTTTTTCCCTTTCCTTATCTCTCTGTAATTTAGCTAAAAAACCTCTCAGCCTCTCCCTACCTGTTTTCTTCTTTCAACCTAATTACTTGAGTTCTGTGTAGGGCTGTATCCTGAGACAATTTACTACATCTCATGTCAATATCCCACATGCCTGCATTGTTGATTTTCACCTCAGCGTATCTCACGTCCAAAATATTATTGGTTATTCTTAGAGTATCTCTTAAATTCTAGTTGTTTTTTTTTTAAATCTCCTGTGGTAATCTTTTTGATATTATTTAATAGGATTTTATTCTCTCGTCATATGGGAAAAATCTGAGAAATTTCCCTTGGCCTCTCTGCAAATTATTACCTACCTTCAGCTAAGTTTACCTTTTTAAATAATGCCTACATTTTCTCTTCCATATTCACTCTGCTGCTTTCCTCAGTCAAGTGGCCAGTTTTTTCTCATATGCTGGTTTTCTCTAAGCAAATGTCATATCCTACTTGCCTTCAAAATGTGTAGGCAAAAATCAGACATCTTTTCTCCCATTTCAATACCATGGACACACTTATTCAGGCCTACCCTTGAAGCTGGGTGAAGGAAAGATTCCCCTGAGGCATATGATTATATGGGAAAGAAGTGAATTCTCAAAAAAACCCGTCAGAATTATGTTATTAAAGGGGAGGGGTCAGAAATAGATGCTTATTAGACAATCACCTGTCTAATATTGCTGTCTTGCTCCCACTCTCTCAGGGTTGGTGGAAAATGAAATTTAACTAAATGAAATCAACTAAAAACCAAAATGATCAACTAAATTTTCCTGACTTTTTACGCCCTTGGAGGAATGACTGTGACCTCAGATTTAAGTTAGAAATCTTCAATAATGACTGACAGTGAGAAAATAAATGCAGTGTGTTTTATGGGTCCGTGAATTTTTTTGTAGGAGAAATTATGCATGTTATGTTTAGATGTATATTTTGAAATTTAGGTATCTATTTATGTGAAATTTAACTCTATAAGGAAGATTTTACCTTTACTGTTTGAAACCCTTGCTTTGAAGAAATACATTTGAGAAGATGTGAATAATGCATTCTTCCACTATTGCTCCCCACCTACATACATGCTATTTGATAAAAGTTTGACTTTTCCGCTCTTAGTTTTTTCTAAAGGAATTGCTCAGTGCTATCACCCTGGTGAATTCCGGTTATTACTGGTCATTCATAAATTTAAGAATGGGATTTACAGAGTACTTCACTGCAGCCAAGCACTCCTAGTTGTTATAAAGCTGAGTAATGGTTTGACACGGGCAATGCTGATGCATACGTCAGCACTTTCCTCCCTTGATATTTCTGCTCCTATTTCTTCCGTGGCCAGACTGTTACTTGGTCACCACTGTCATTCTGGAAACACTTTTTTCTCCATACTACTCTGGAGTAAGCAGTGCTTTCAAGAAACTTGACTTTGACTGTCATTTGCCAACAGGCAGTTTGTTTACTTCCTCACATTATGGCGACTGGAACTTTTAGTAGGAGTTGCCACCATTTCTCAAACCAACATTTAAAACCTGACGGTTTTTATTATTGTTTCTTTTGGATTTCCTTCTGTGGGAGTTAAAATGTTCAGCCTAGATGCCTACATAAATGAGTCCGTGTTTCAGTCTTGGGATATTAAATGGCTATTCGTTTCTTTCATTGCTAACCCTTGAATAATGTGATGGCTGTGAGTGCTGACTTACCATGCAGTCAACAATCTGTATAATTTTTGACACGCTAAAACTGAACAACTAATAGTCTACTGTTAACTAGCCTTACTGATACTATAAATAGCCAATTAACACATATTTTGTATATGTATTATATACTATATTCTTATAATAACATTACAGAAAAAGTATCAACAAAATTATAAGAAAGAAAAAATGCATTTACAGTCCTGTGGTATAAAAAATCCATAAATAAGTAGACCAGCACAGTTCAAACTCATATGTAGTGAGATCTAACCAAATATAAAGCCCTAGTTACTCTGTTTCTTAACAATAAGCTCGATGAGAGTTGAGACCATGTTAAGTTCTACCTGTTTCATGGAATTGACCCCAAAAATGACCCTCATCATTACTGGGGTTAGTCTAGTGATGGAGATAAATGCTAATTAAAAACAAATTTAAACAAGTTCTATATCAGAGAAGCTCATAATGCAATAAACCTATTTTAGGAGAAAATGACCCAGTTAAGGGGAACAGGAAAGACTTCTCTGAAAAGCTGAGCCCACATATCAGATAGTGAGGGCACGCATGTTTTAATTTAGATGATTAGGAGAGAAAACTCCCTTGGCAATCTAGAGAACATGTTGGAGAGAGAAAGACTAAATGGATGCAGGTGGATAAGATAGAGGGTTACTTGAAATATCTAACTGGGAAATGGCAATAGCTTGGAACTGGGGGAGGGTAGTTTCGGTGATGGGGAAGAATGGTGGATTTGAAAGACTGTCTTGGAGCTCAGTTGGCAGGGATGGTGTGGGTGGCAAGGACTCTGGTGAAGAAGCACTTTTCATTATCCTCAACTTAATTCTTTAGGAGTTAAAAAATCACTGTCCTTTCTCTTCTAATTTTTCTCCCATACTCATCTCCATATCATTTAACTAATTTAAAGGTTTTTATTTCATGATGACATGTTTGCTTCTTGGTATTTTCATTTTTCTTTTCTAGTATGCCTTCATCTTGGTAATGATTCAGTGTCTGTTGAAGGGAATTTAACGTTACTTTAGTTTTCTTCAAAAAGCTGTTAAATATTATTACTGGTCAAAGAGCACGGTTGGGAAGAATCACAGAAATAATCATCCTTGCACCTAGAATTCTGTGGGTTGTGGCAAAAATACAGATGAGGGAGACCTATTATTATAAATATATGCCTTCATAACAATCTAAGCCCCTAAACTGTACTAGGGCTAGAGGTAAGGACTTTCAGCAAATTACAAACAGTCATTAGAGGGCCTGCCCACTTGAACCAATTAGCCCTTCATGTGGCCATATCAAACCACAAGACAGTTTCCCTTTTTTCACATATTCCATTAAGATTCTTGAATTATTTTTTTAAAAAATGATTTCACAAAGCATATATTACAAATATAGGGTAATAGCTTGAAAGTAAGATTTAATCAATTCTCACAATTTGCACATTACTAAAGAAAGTAATAACCCATCATGGCACAGTAATAAATTCATGGATCAATGCACTCAAGACCAATATTTTGATGAGAAAGAGCTTGACAACTTAAAATATT
Source organism: Ursus maritimus (assembly GCF_017311325.1). NCBI lineage: Eukaryota > Metazoa > Chordata > Mammalia > Carnivora > Ursidae > Ursus > Ursus maritimus. The sequence goes on along the minus strand of NW_024423344.1, from coordinate 54,988,945 downwards.
GTTCAATTGTGATACTATTATTTCCTATGGATACACAGGAAGTCATTAATATCTAAAAAAAAAATTATCATTGCCTATATTTTGTCATGCCAGAAAAAACAATGTTTGTGTTTTAAAATATAAATTTGCCCCTTACATTGGAATAGTTTTCTTCAAATCAAATATTTCAGTGATAGCTTAAATGTAATGCTGTTTTAATCTTAAGAGCAGCTGACATATTAACTGGTATTTCCTATCCCAGGAGGGTAAAAAAATAATAGAAATTAACATGGAATTATAGATATTCTAAGAATTTTCATAATTCATATAGAACACCCAATACTATTTCTTGCTGAGTTAGAGAATAGGAGTGGTATTTTTATAATGACTATTAGGATGAACAGACTTGTAATTTATAATTCAATGTATTTGAATTTGTAATAGCCACATTTGTATTGCAATTTAAGCTTTGTAAAGTGCTCAGAGGTCAATATTAGAAATGTTTTTTTAGGGACGCCTGGTTGGCACAGCAGTTAAGCGTCTGCCTTCGGCTCAGGGCGTGATCCCGGCGTTATGAGATCGAGCCCCACATCAGGCTCCTCCGCTATGAGCCTGCTTCTTCCTCTCCCACTCCCCCTGCTTGTGTTCCCTCTCTCACTGGCTGTCTCTATCTCTGTCAAAAAAATAAATAAAATCTTTCAAAAAAAAAAAAAAAGAAAAATTTTTTTTAGTTATTTCTAAAATAGTTTTAAAAAATATTTTATTTTACTAATAGTAATATGGACCACTTCCTGAATTTCTTTCAGTTGTATTAAGTAGGTTATAACTAGTGGATACAGAAGCCAAACTAAAAGGTTTCAAGCTGTTGTACAAATCTTATCTCCAAACTACATGAATATTAAATGCAATATCTAATCTTGGAATTTATCTCCATGTTTGAAATTCTATTTTCTTGTATGCAATTCTTAATAGCTTAAACATAATTACACTCCTATTTTACACTTCTAGCATATACTTTTAAAATGAAGTATTTTATGCTGCAGAACTATTTGCTTATACCACCATTAATTATCTAGCTCTTTCCTGCAATGTGTCAATCAGTTTTCTCAATTATGTTTGCAGTCTTTGCCATTCAGTTTATTTTCCTCTAATCCTGATTTCTTAGACACTTGATAAAAATGATTAATTTTCTTTTCACTTACCCGGGAGACACATTAGTTTCTTTATTCATCAGTACTCAACTCAAAATTTTAAATCTTTTTTTTTTTCTAAAAGAATAATAGAAGACATTAGTAACAGGTTTTGGTAAGACATCTCATAAATGTCTTCACCATTTTTTCCCATAATGCAGCATCCATAATTTACTTAATTCTTTTATCTTTTCCCAGTTTTTAGTTTTAAGGATTCAAGACATTCATGAAGAAAGAAACAGTGAGAATGAAGGGATACGGGGGGCCTTGCCCAAATATTGCAGGCATACTAACCTGGAGACATATCCTTGTCTCACTAACTACTATATGTTTAAAATGGGTAAAACCATTTTCATTTTAACTCTTCAGTATTCTCCTCTCTAAAATGCAGAAAATATCTGACTTGAAGTATCACTGTGAGGATTAGAGGTAATTTATTATAACATACTTAGCAAAATGTAATTTATTAAAACATACTTAGCAAAACATACTAAGAGAAAGTGCTCCATAAATGCTTGCTTTTTGTATATTTGTTTATTTTCTTAAGAAGCTCTTCTGCTCTGGAAATCACTCACAGTTTTATTGCCATTTTGAAGCAAATTTAATAATACATGCACATGATAAAAGATTCCACTTTAACAGCTGTCTTCATTTTAAGCACAACTAATTGCAAAAGATCATGAATAATATTGCTAGTCAGAAAGCAGTATGTTGATGCTGTTATATGTATGCCATAGTGCCAGAATGATATTTATGTATTCAGTGTAGGGGAGACAGCTGTGGAGATGGCAAAAGAACCCTCTCGAAGTTAGTGTTTCCGTTTAAGGCAAGTTAATTATTCTCAAGGCTTAAGTATCGTTAAAAAATACTTTTTAAGGAAACATTATTTTGAATGCAAGAGCAAATGTACCTTACATCCTTTTACCTGGCTTTTTAAAAAAATTTTAAGGAATCATTATGTATTTTATCATATCTTTAAGGAAAAAAATTGGGGGCATTTGATTGGATAAACCAGAAGGTTTAAAATAATGACTTTCAAAAATATAAAAAAGACTGACCAACAAGGGTAAATGTGATTCAATTTCAAAATTCATCTCACTCAATTGGAAAAAAAATATTTTCTTTCTTATGTTCTTCAGTGGAAAAAATAACTCTTCATATTTAAGACATTTAATTTGATTTTCAAAATACAGTGACAAACTCATCCCTTGGTCTTTGAATTCTAGAAATCATCCAAACTGAAAACAAAGAATTGCATTCTTAGAATTTATAAACAAAATTACCGGAACAATATTCTGTTTGAAATATAGACTAATCATTCTGATTTACCTTTCAGGAGAAGGACATGCTTCATCATAACAGTTTGATATACCTTGACAAATATTTTGAAATAATGATTTATGTTTAAGCCAATATGTTTTCTACAACTGACATATATTATGTTAAGGTAACATTCTGAATTACATAAAAATGTGAATAACTGTATCTCCTGAAAGTTGTTTAGAATGACTTTTTTATTTCAGTTTTTTGCGTTTTCAAAGACATTGGAGTTACAGAATCTGTTGTGGTTATTCATTTTGAGGTTATGTATTTGGAGAAAGGGAGAGGAGAAATCTAATTAGGAATCTAACACATCAGTGATTACATGACTTCTTTACTTGATACAAGTTAAGTATTTGGATTTTTTAGTGTTTTTTTAAGTGTTCTTAAACATTTCCATTCCTATGTGCTTATTCAATTCCTCAGGCTGAATTATATGGTCCTTTATTTTTATCTCTCTCACTATGATTTCTACTCACAGTGATCAGGTGTTGATATGGTTAGGCATTCAATAACTTCTGCTTTCTCTCTGATTGATCCTAAAAGCAACATTTTTTGTTATTTCACTTTTTTGTTTCACTTTATAAATCATCATCACTGAGAAGTAATTTATATAATATAAAGTGAACTAATTTTAATTATAGAGTTCTATGAGTTTTGACAAATGCATTTGATAAGTACCATTTAGCCATCAGAACAATGCAGACACAATATTTTCACCACCACAAAAAAGTTTCTTTTGCAGTCAATCTCCCACATCCTCAGCCCTAGGCAACCACGAATCTGTTCTCTGTCACTGCAGAATAATTTTGACTATTCTAAAACTTCATATAAATGGAATAAAACAGCATGTGCTACTTTATATAAGGATTCTTTGACTTAGCATACTGCTGTTGAAATTCATCCATGTTGTTGTATGCGTGTAGTTTACTTGTTTTCTTTGATTGCTTAGTAGTACCCGATTTTATAAACACATGGAAATTTGTTTCTTCATTCATTAATTGATGGTATTTAATTTTACTTTGTCTGGGGGGCTATTATCAATTATAAACATCAACATTCAGGATGTAGAGTGCTTATTTTGGTATTTTCTTTTGCCTATTCTGAGTTTAAGGATTCTTAATATACTCCAGATACAAGTACTTTTAGGAGCACCTTTTGAAGAACAGATTCTAATTTTGAGAAAGTACATGTACCATTTGAATAATTTATCACACAGACTGTGAGAAAATATTGAAAACATATATCTGAAAAATGTTTGATTCTAGAATATATAAAGAATCCTTACAATCTAATTTTAAGAAGCCAATAAACCAAATGCATAATGTACCTTCACATTTTCTAAGTGTCTTTCATAGAATAGAAGTTTCTTGTGTCTGTGTGTGTGTGAGAGAGAGAAAGAGAGAGAGAGATTTGTCATGGATCTTTGCTTAACTAAAGTACCCTAAATTTTCTCCTACGTAGTATTCTAGAAGGTATATAATTTTAGTATTTACATTTAGATCTATGACAATTTCAAAATAATTTTTCTTCATTGTGAAATAAAAACTGCTATTCATTTTTTTTCTGTATGGGTGTTAATTTGTTCTAGTGATTTTGTTGAAAATATTTACCTTGGTGTACCTCTGAATTACCAATTGTTCATACATTGCTGGTCTATTTCTGGATACTACCTCCTTCCATTAATCTGTATCTATGCTTATGACAAAAACACGACACCTTGAGTACTTGAGTACTGGAACTTCATTGAAAGTCTTAAAATTAAGTAATGTAATTCTTCCAACATTTCCTTTTTTTTCTAAAAAAATTTTGTTTGATTTTTTTTTTGCTACTCTAGTTGTTTCTAGAATTTTGTACATAAATTTTAGAATCAGTTTGTCAATATCAAAAAGAAAAATCCCTGCTTTGGGGTGGATGGTATTAACATCTTAAAAATATTTTATCTTGGAGAATGCCTTCTAGAATGATGTCATGATAAACTGCATGGAATATTTCTCCAGATAAATAACCATAATTACATTTGAATATAATAAAAACAAATTAAAATCTCTGAGAACTATCTTACTATGATATGACAAAATGAAGAAGTACTTTTTCAAGAAAATCTGTTACATTTGGATAAGATCAGCCAGTTTCTATGTCCTCCTAGGCAAGACCTGTTCCTTTCCCTCCACAGCTCAGCATGATAAACCTCTACTTCAGTCAATGTAAACAAGAACAAAGGCAACATGACAACAATCCAGAGTTGTTACAAAGTAACTAAAATTTCGGATGGGCAAATTTTCTTAAATTTTATGACAAATGCATCAAAAGGGGAAAGTGCAAGCAACATAGGAGAAAAAAAACAGGCAACAATAACTGCCATTGAGAGAGCCGATATGTCAAACTTAGAAGATGAATTAACTATCTTAAAGAAGCTATTATAATTAAGTTAAAATACCTAAAAGGAGTCATACTTAAAGAAGTAAAGAATGGTACAATGACAATGTGCAACCAAATGCAGCATATTAATAAAGACATTGTGATTATAAAAGAAGAACTACCCTGAAATTCAAGCAGAAAAGTACAAAAAACTCAATTAAAAAAATACTAGAGATGTTAAATAGTAAAATTGAGCTAGCAGAAGAATCAGCGAACTTGAAGTTAGATCAACAGAAATAATGCATCTAAGAATCAAAGAGAAAGGTAAAGGGAAATTAACAGAACTTTGAGAAATGTGGAATTTCTTAAGCACACTAACATAAGTTTAACTGGAGTTCCAAGAAGAAAGAATAGAGTGAAAGAAACCCCCCAAAATATTCAAAGATATAATGGCTGCAAACTTTATAAATCTGATGAAAAACATTAAATCTAATACCTAAGAAGCCCAATGGTCCCCAAGTAAGGCAGAGTTCCATGTCCAGATACATCGTGGGGGCGGGGATAAAGAGAAAGGCAAAATCTTGAAAGCATCAAGTAAAAAATGAGTGATCACATACAAGGAAACCTAATAAAATTAACAACTGACATTTCATTAGAAATAATGGAAGCTAGAAGGTTGTGAGTTGACACATACAAAGTATAAAAAAACAAACTGTCAACCAAAAATCTTATATCCAGGAAAACTGTATTTCAAAAATGATGGCAAAATAAAGACATCCTCAGAATTTGTTGCTGGCTGATATGACTTATAAAAAGTACCAAACAACATTCTTTTGGATAAAGTGATCTAAGACTATAAATCAACTCCATATATAAAAACAATAACAACAACAACAGAGCACAGCTATAGGCAATTAGGTAATTACAAAAGACAGTATAAATGTGCACTTCTCCGTTCTTTCCTTAACTGATTCAAAAACTGTATAAAACAATATGTATGTAATTATATTGTTCGGTCTACAATATATAGACACGTAATACATTTGACAACAAATTGTTGTCAAACAATAACAAAGCTGTGGATAATTGTTATTGCCAAATAATAACAAAGCACAAAGCAGGTGGATTTGAACAGAGCTACTGGAGTATGGAAACACAGCAGATGGTGACTAAATTGCACAGGAAGGAAGCAATTAAGAGGAACAGAGAAGAGTAAATAAGAAAGTTAATGTAACAAAGCATCTTTTCTAATGTGTCTTGAAGGACATAAAATCATATGAAGTAACAATTAGAACAACATGGTTTTGAGTTTACAACGAATTTAGAATATGCATAATAATATACAACAAAGGGGAAAGAGAGGATAGAGCTATATAGTAATAACATTTCTACATTATACTGGATATGTTAGTATAAATCTGAAACATAATCTGATAAATTAAGATGTATATTAAACCAAAGATCAACCACTAAGAAAAAGATTCAAACAAATATAGTGCAAATATAATTCAAGGAAGGAAAACATTATACTCATAATTATTCTCTTAGGGAAAAATGGAAGAAAGGAAGAATAGAGGAATAAAAAAGACATGACACATACAAAGAACAAATCAAAATGGCAGAAGCAAATCCACCTTTATCAATAACATCTTACATTCCCACCAACAGTATATAAGGGTTTCAATTTCTCCACATCCTTGCCAAATCTTAACAAATAATAATAGCCATCCTAACAGGTATAAGATGATATTATGATTTTGATTTGCCCTTCCTTAATGATTACTTACGTTGAGCATTTTTTCACATATCATTATTATTATTTTTATTGTAGGAGTCCCTTATATATTTTGGATAATAACCCTTTATCACATACGTAGTTTGCAAATATTCTTTCCCATTCTGTCAGTTGCCTTTTCATTCTGTGGGTTGTTTCCTTTGCTGTATAGAATCCTTTTATTTTTGGTGTAGTCTCACTTTCCTCATTTTTGTTGTTTTTGTCTGGGCTTTTAGTAATATATACAAAAGCCATTGCTATGACCAATGCCATAAAACTTTACCCCTATGTTTTCTTCAAGGATATGCACAATTTCAGTTTTTATGTTTAAGCCTTCAATCCATTTAAATTGATTTTTGTGAATGATATAAGACAAGCATCCAATTTCATTATTTTGCATGTGGATATCCAGTTTGCCTAACACAATTTGTTGACGACTATCCTTTTTCCATTACATATTCTTTTTTTATTTTTAAGATTTTATTTACTTATTTGACACAGAGAGAGAGCGCCAGAGAGCATAAGTGGTTGTGGGGGGGGGGGAGGGGTGGCAGAGGGAGAAGGAGAAGGAGGCTCCCCACCTAGTCAGCAGCCTTATGCGGGGCTCAATCATCCCAGGACTCTGGAATCGTGACCTGAGCCGAAGGCAGATGCTTAACCAACTGAGCCACCCAGGTGCCCCTCCATTGTGTATTCGTGGCACCCTTAACAAGGATCAGTTAACTGTATGTGCATGTGTTTATTTGGGAGCTCTGTGTAGTGTTCTATTGGTATATATGTCTACGTTTATGACAATACCATACTGTTTTGATTACTGTAGTTTTATAATATACTTTGAAATGAGGATATATGATGTCTCCAGCTTATTCTTTTTTCTTAAGATTGTTTTGGCTATCCAGGGTACTTTGTGATTCCATATGAATTTTAGGATTGTTTTTCTCTATTCTGTAAAAAAATTCCATTGTGAATATGACAGGGATTGCATTGAATTTGTCGAAAGTTTTAGGTAGTATGGACTTCTTAGCAATACTGAGTCTTTCAATACATGAACACGCAATAACTTTCCATGTAATTGGGTTTTAATTTCTTTCACCAGTGTTTTGGAGTTTTCATTGTACAAGTCTTTCATCTTCCTGGTCAAATTTATTACTAAACATTTTATTCTTTCTGATGCTGTTATAAACGGGATTGTTTCTTAATTTCCATTGTTGGTATGTATAAGCACAGTTGATTTTTATATGTTGATTTTGTATCCTTTAACCTCACTGAATCTGTTTATTATTTCTAATAAAGAAATAAAAGGCATCCACATAAGAAAGGAAGAAGAAAAACTATGTTTGCAGATGACATGATCTTTTATGCAGAAAACTGTAAAGACTAGAGAGAATAGCCCTAACATTAAGGCCAATTAGTATCATTATTTAAATGTGAGCTTTCTCAGGACTCTACTGAAATTTTTAATCATGCACAAAATCTCTCCACTCTGGCTGATCAGAACTTGATTGTTCCCATTCCATGCAGCACCTCCAGATTATAGCTCCTCGGTAGCTATATTTGCTCAGTAGCTGTTTTTGGTACCCTCCTAGAATCTCACCTTAAACATGTGCAGTAGTTCATTTTTCAGCCAAAGACTCAAGTGATTCTCTACAAAAATCTTTCAAACCCTTTCTCTGAGTAGCTCCCTTCTGTCCGGTATTCTGCCTGCTGATTCCAGGCACCTTAGCATCCTTGCATTTTGATTTCTGTATTTACTCAGCAAAGCCTTCCCTGTTCTGCTAAATTCCACATCTGTGCAGTGCAATTTAGAGAGGACTTCCAGCAAGAAAGACAGGGTGGTTGCAGAATTCACTTTGACTATTCCACTCATTGATACCAGAACATAAATGGCCTTTTCCCAATGCGTGAGAAGAGTTATTTCATATATTTTTCCAGTTTTTGTTATTCTTCTTGTTGTATATGGTAGCAAGAAAGAGTCTAGTCTTGGTAACATTATAATAGCTAGAAGCAAAAGTTTTTCTCCTATCCGAATTTTGGTGTCCAAAGATGCTTATGCCTTTGTCCAGAGAAAACTCTCTTCATGTGTACATAAAATTAGAAAAGGATTCACTGAGTTTTATTTCCAAATATCCTTGGCTCAAAATAGCAACAAACATCAAATTTACTAGAGGGAAAACTGATGCCACAACCTATCCCTGAAGTTATTTTATGTTTGGGACTTGCATAATTCCAGACATGTAATTGTCATACAACTTAATCCTCCAAAACACTCAGAGTTATTATATTTTTGAACATGATAAACTGCAATCTGTGGGATAGCAATACCATTTTAGGGTTAGGGAAAATGCAGGGACAAGTTAAATAAAGCATTCATAATTGTAAAAGGAGTCATAAATGTTTCTTCTTTCTACAGTTATAAAACATATATGGCTATGTGTGCTCATGCACATTCATATGCACGCAATACTCTCACTCATTACTACCCTACGCCAAAAAAAGTTAATAAATAATGAAATTTCTTCTCAGTCCTCAGCCTAACTACCATCGTTCTCCTATTTGCTCAGTAAAGTTAGTCGACTCTGGTTATGACTCTATCAACACATTTTACTGTCAATCTGGAACATCTCTCTAATGACTCAGATTTTCAAACAAAGCCATCTGCATTTCTTTATACCAGGCTGCATATTTTACAAGAATTATTTTGGTATTAAATTTAAATAATAGCAGGGCTTAGCATGTGTAGTCTATGAAATTAAAGCTAATTTTAAAAATTTAACATATGAACTGTAATATATGAATTAATAAAAATCAGTTCCAAAGTAATTCTCAGTTCCAAAATAATTGCATTTTAAAAGATCAGACTAACACATAACTTAAACTCTGAGTCTTATTTTGTGCATTTGCATGTGTCCATGGTGAAATAGAATTTATTTTTCAAATAGAATTTCAGTTATATATTCAAGGCAATTTGACTAACCTCAGTTTATCATCTCTGTTATAGTTATTCAAACATTAACCCTTTTGAGATGAATTTTTATTTAAAGTAAAAATAATAACTATTAACTAGGTATATATGTGTGTGTACACACACACACACACACACACACACACACACACACAAAACAAGCATTATAATATCACTAGCATCTTGAAAGTCACTTGGCCCAAAAGTCAGAATACCTCTCCAGGAATCCGACAGCCACTCCTGCTAGATTTCTATGCACTCCTTAGAATGTAACGGGCAATGGGAAAGTCTAAATTTCTGATTGTATCTCTCATGACATGGCGAATGGGTGAGTTGATTCTCTACCTCAAACCTCTACCAGGTTTTACTGCTTTAAGAAGTCAGCTCTGGCTGGTTTCCATGGAGTTTTGCAAAAGGCCAACTTTTGGTTACTGGTCTTGAAAAATGAATCCCTTCCCTCACAATACTGGTTTCAAAATCTTCTATAGTACCATTTGTAGCTTTTCACATTTGCAATTTGCTTAATGATTTTGTGCTTCAGTAGAGTCTGTAGGATAAAGCTAATAATATTTCCATCTTAATCTTTACTGTAGCATAAACAATTTTAATGTTTCTCTATTGTGTGTATAAGGTATAATCTTAACAGTAGTTTTAATATTTAAAAATTTATCAATTTATTTCCATAATATTGGATGTTTAGCTTTTCTGATTTTTAATATTACAGAAAACATTTAATATTACAGAAAACATTCAATAAATAAAATATACCATTTGATTTATTGAATCAACCCCTTAAATAAAATGTGGTGCAGTCACAAAGGGAGGAAAAGAATAAGCAATGAAATTGAATAAATCAAAGCTTAAATCCTGAATCAGTTCTTGACTAGCTGCATGACGTTGGGAACTTTTCCCTATTTAAAAGTATCATTTAAGTTCAAAATCTGAAGAACTCTCCTGGTGGTAGGTATTATATTTAAAATATCAAATCACATTTGATACCTAATGAATGTACTCAATAAGTTATATGCATTATAATATCATCGGCTAAATTCCTAGAAGAAATTGTATTCAAATTAAAATAAACTACTTACATTTCTCAGAGTATTTTTACAAATCGCTTTACAAAGAAGTTATAAAATTTTCAACGGTATTTACTACAATGTTTGAATTCTTTTTTTTCCCCTTTATTTGCATTTGATGTTACCATTTTTATTTTTCGGAAAGATAGCTGTTTAATTTTCTGCACATATTTGAATCTCGAAAAAAGAGAAACAAAACATAACAGAGCTATTATTGAAATAAATTGATGATTATTTTTTTCCCGGAATTGAAAAGACTCATAAATCTGCATAGTGACATGACTTCCGTGTGCGTGCAGTCAGCTCCGCTGTGATGAGATACACACATTTATGAAAACCTGACAGGACTGAAGCCATTTAAAAATAAAGCAGAAGAGGTCACTGCAGAGCAACTGCCTTACCAGTGTCTGCGTGAACTGGACCCAAATCTTTGGACCGGGCAATATGGCAATTGTTTGAAACAACTGTTTGAGAAGTCAGCAGGAGAACGGACATCCTGATCATGCGACTGATGACGGTGGGCTTCCTAAAGACACAATCAGTAGTCAACGTATGACCCAGAGTAGCTTAGCTTGTTAACACCCATAGAAAACATTTTTTCTTCTCTTCAATTCATGTAATTGCTACCCTTCTTTTTCTTCATAAAACCCTCTGCTTTCACCCTACAAGCAGGACACTATTTGGATTTCTACTAGAATCTGTGCTCCCCAAATTGCAATTCTTTAGTCCCTAATAAACGTTCATTATTACTATTATAGCTATTTTCAGGTTAAAATCTGTATTTATAAAAAAATGTCATTCCAATGAAAATTGTGCAATAAAGGGTCTCACTGTGCTCGGCTGATTCTGAGAGGAGAACCTGATTGAGGTGGGCAGCCCATTCCACTTTTTTTTTATTTTATTTTTAATTTTTATTTTTTGGTGCTCACTCAGGTTTGGAGAAGAGGAGTTCAGAAGCCTGTAGGAAAAGAGAGAAATCTAATGTTTGTCAAGACAAAGCAGTGGGTAAGAAATGGGCTACTGTGAACACACAGTCAATGTCTTAATTGAAAAAAACTGATGCTTCAGGACACATGGAACACTGTTGGAGCAATTCTTCAAAAAAACAGATAACAGAAGATGAGATCTCCAATGATGAGGGAGCAGCTTTTCCTAGAAGCAAGACCAGTTCACCTATAGTAACAGAGAAGGAGGAAGGTTTTTTGTTTTGATTTTTCCTGTTAAATTCAGTAGTGGCTATCATTATTTCTAAAATCTCTTTTGTTGGGGCACCTGGGTGGCTCAGTCGGCCTCCTGCTCAGGTCAAGATCCCAGGGGATGGAGCCCTGAGCAAGGCTCTCTGCTCAGCCGGGAGCCTGCTTCTCCCTCTCTCTGCCATCCCCCTTCTTGTGCTCTCTCTCTCCCATCAAATAAATAAATAAAATCTTTAAAAAATAAATAAACTCTCTTTTGTTTAATTATCTAAATGGTTTTTTTTTTTTTCATGAGAATTAGTACTAAGGAAGTTTTTTGTAGAGGTAGAAGTTATTATTTTGCCCTTACTACTCAAAATAATATCTAATATTCTTAAGAATTTTTTGATGTACTATTTAGTCATTAGCCTAATTTCAAAAAATACTCCTTTGGTTATTTCATTATTGAAGTAGAAAATTACATATTTATAATATTTAATCTGTATATTTAAGAAAGGGAAACAATGATGATTTTTTAAACTTCAACTTATTTACATATTCAGATCTTTTAAATCTCCAATGAGATCTTAATGGTTTACTCTTGCTATTGCCAATAGCTGTCATGCTTTTCAGTTTTATTATCTGTTGTTTAATATTACCAATAAATCATATATGTCAACATCACAAAATATATAAAAATTCTATTATATAGCTCTAGTATTATTATGTTAAAAAAAAGGTCCTATCATCCCACATTCGTTTAGATTGAAATAGACGACGAATAAAGAACAGCTCCTTTTCCTAAAAGCATTGTTCTAATTTTTAAATCTATACAAGTTTGTTTCTCTCTTATTAAGTATAGTAGAAAGTAATAGCTGATTGGTCTCCTTTTATAATACTTATCTCACATAGTAATTGGTTGTTTTCTTTTTCCAGAACATCTCCAATTATGCTAATTTGAGGTGGTTTGACAATCTTAATATCTTTATTCTTTGCTCCAGATTGATTTATATAATTCACATACAATATATTAAATATGTTAAATTAATATCCTGGCCAGAGTAAGTGGTGCAAAGTTATGCCTCTCCTTGGATTATTGTATTTGCAGTTAATGGAAGTGTCTTATCCCTGGAGTAACAAAATGGTTCACATGGGAATCAGTGATGATCCAAGAGTATCTAAACTGCCATGTGGAGAAAGTGTGTTTGCAGTAAGAGAAAATGCAAGCATGGCAAAGAAAATTTCAGAGGCAAGAGATAGAAACTGTTTCTACTTTTGGTTTTTTTAGTTATGTTAGCTACTTTTTTTAAATTTGCTTAGTTTATTTTGAATTTTGATTTTTATTATTTTCAATTGGAAGAGTAATTAATATTAAGCCAACATTTTATAACACATTGTACTTTCTATTCATGCAACTTACTTAAATTATAATGAAAGTCTTGGTATGCTCACAGATTTTGTTTGAAACAAACAGATAAATGCAGTAAGAATAATATCTCTACCTTAAGGGCTAGGTCATAGTTAACAAGCCCATTGAAATTCCAATGCTTCAAAAGATTACTTAAAGTTTTTAGGATAGCAAAACTGCTGGATAATCCCTTGGGCATCTTGATAATTTAATCAGATATGTTGACTAAATATTAAATTGGATTTTTTGTTGTTGTTGTTACTCAGTTATTTCTACTTGAAACCTACTATTTATCCTTCCTTTATTAAAAACAAAACAAAACGTAATACTCATTGGAAAATGTCAATCAGTCTTTTAATGACATCTTTATTAAAGTAAGTTTTGGGGGCGCCTGGGTGGCGCAGTCGTTAAGCGTCTGCCTTCGGCTCAGGGCGTGATCCCGGCGTTCTGGGATCGAGCCCCACATCAGGCTCCTCCGCTAGGAGCCTGCTTCTTCCTCTCCCACTCCCCCTGCTGTGTTCCCTCTCTCGCTGGTTGTCTCTCTCTCTGTCAAATAAATAAATAAAATCTTTAAAAAAAATAAAAAAATAAAAAAAAATAAAGTAAGTTTTGTACTTGGGTTGATTGTTTGGCAAAGATTATCCATGCTGGAAACTGTGAATTCATTTGTAACACCCTCTTCATAACAAAATATTAGTGGTTATATTTGTTAAAAAAAAAAAAAGTTCTAGCCGTTTGAAACTTAGTCACCTTAACAAAGTGTGGCAATTAACAATGCTAGTCCAGGTCATTTCGATTTTCATAGTAGTAACACACTGTTAGGTGTGATCAGACCCTTTCTTTTAAACATTGTTAGATCTTACATAAATACAGCCTGGTAAATATCCTATTGTGTGATTCTGTCACATTCACATATTCCGACATATTGATCACATACCAACAGCTAGGAAAGTACGCTCCCTTCTAGAAAACCTACAGAATTTGCAGAATAACGTACTCATTATTCCTGTGATTTTTCTCTTCTAGAGAGCTTTAGGGAGACATTTTCACACTAAATTCATGCAGATGTTAAAAAGTGAATTTAACCTCAAGACTAAGTTCTGTTTTCAAGAAATAAAGATACTGGGGCGCCTGGGTGGCACAGCGGTTAAACGTCTGCCTTTGGCTCAGGGCGTGATCCCAGCGTTCTGGGATCGAGCCCCACATCAGGCTCCTCTGCTATGGGCCTGCTTCTTCCTCTCCCACTCCCCCTGCTTGTGTTCCCTCTCTCGCTGGCTGTCTCTATCTCTGTCAAATAAAATTTTAAAAAATCTTTAAAAAAAAAAAGAAAAGAAATAAAGATACTCATTATATACAGTTGATCCTTGAACAACACCTGTTTAAACTGCACACAGGTCCACTTACACTTGGATTTTTTACAGTTCAGTACTGTAGATGTGTTTTCTCTCTAATGTTTTCTTTTCTCTAGCTTACTTCGTTGCAAGAACATAGTATTTAATACACATTACATACAAAATATGTGTTAATGGACTGTTTATGTTATTGGTAAGACTTCTAGTCAACAGTAGCATATTAGTAGTTAAATCTGGGGGGAGTCAAAAGTTAACACTTGGATTTTCAACTGCATGGGGGTTAGCACCCCTAACCCCCACATTGTTCAGGGTCAACTACTTATTTATAGTCTTTGATATATAATTCAATGTTTAAATATTCAGAGTTAATTTAAGTGATAATGTTTAAATTTTATAATACAGAATTCAATAGTTAACTACATATATATTTAATTTCAAAGCACTAAACATGGAGAAGGTTTCCTGGGACAGTTTCTGGAAGGTAAGGATTATAAGAGTAAACATTTCATATTTTCATTTGTTGAAAGAACAAAGATATATAGATTGAAGATCCTATTAATTAAAGAGCTCATAGCCACCTTTTTCCTAGATGTCTCTAAAATGACATTTATTTCTATATAGTTATTTAATGGTCATTATTGTAATTCCTCTTCTGGTCTCTGTATTATACTCAATAATTGTAATTACGTTCTTTCTCTAACTTGTTGATAGAAAGATTTAATCCCATTTTCCACAAATATTTTATTAAAGGCTAATCTGTCTACTTATGAAGATGAGAGTTTTAGATATTCCCATCCCCGTTTGTCCTTTGCTATTTATAGAAAGAGTTCAATCTCTTTATATATAAAGCATTTCCAAAGTTACCCATTTCTAGCTACACCTGTATCAGATTTTTATTCAAATAAGAGTTACCAATCCAATACTATTTTTACAAAAAAAAAAAAAAACTTTCATTCAGCACATATGTTATAGTTCTGACTTTTTAGTAGATAGTTATGGAAGTGAGTTACAATTTAATCAGTTTGTCCCATTACCACCATAGGAAATAACAGCAATAAAACACTTATAAACAAAACATTATTAGAGATTAGAGCTGTATCATGGTAGTTCTTACACAATCTTACTAAAGATATGTAGTATAGATAATCTAGATATAGAGACATTCTGAAATTTAAAGAAAGATCTTATTACTTTCTTAATTTCTTTGAGAAAAAAACGGTTGCCTAAAACAGCAATTTTGTTGTAAAACGTTTCAAATACATTTAAACTAGCTTAAATCGTATGTCCCCTAATTCAGAAATTGGACAATGTGCTGTGTCATTTCCAAGAGAATAATTATAATACATATTTTATTCTACTTATGCTATGCTAATTTTATCATGGAGTATAATTAGCCTTTGGCACTACAGTGATTAAGGTGAATCTTTTTCTTTTCTAAAGTCATATCCTACCTTTTGCTTTTTTTTTTTTTTTTAAAGATTTTATTTATTTATTTGACAGAGATAGAGACAGCCAGCGAGAGAGGGAACACAAGCAGGGGGAGTGGGAGAGGAAGAAGCAGGCTCATAGCGGAGGAGCCTGATGTGGGGCTTGATCCCGGAACACTGGGATCACGCCCTGAGCCAAAGGCAGACGCTTAACCGCTGTGCCACCCAGGCGCCCCCTACCTTTTGCTTTTAGCTCACTTTCATATTGCTTTCTTCAGTTAAATTTTCCTTTCAATGTAAAAAATAAAACTGTTACTGCTTTCAAAGATTGTGCAAAAACTATCTAAATGTGCTATCACATATCAAATAACGCACCCATGTGATATGTGATGTGGGAAACAAAGGCAGAAGAAAAATTCTTAAATTTCCTTACTACCTATAGCCCATTGACAAGTCCTTGAAACAGGCAGAGTGACCTTCCTCTAGGGACTCAACTGCCTCAATGTTAATACTTTGCTAAGGGCAAAAGGCTAACTTAGCCCGACCCCCAGGATCCTGTAATTCTACTTTAACCTATAAAAATTCCTTTAGAAATTTATTTTATCTCTAAATCCCCCAAGATATGTGTTGGCAATCATCCCCCAAGCATATGGCCCACTGACATACATCTGAAGGGACTCATGACTAAGGTTTCATTAGACAGTAATAAGTGACCTTTTCCCAACAATAGCTAGCTTCCTCAAGGTTCTGGAAACTTTGCTTCCAAAATTCCTTAGAGACTTACACTATCTCTAACCCCCTCCCAACTTGAAAGTATATAATGGGCCACTCCTCATGACCCCAGTGCAGCTCTCCCTGCCCATGGGTCCTGTCCCTGTGCTTTAATAAAATCACTTTTTTGCACCAAAGACGTCCCAAAAATTCTTTCTTGGCCGTTGGCTTGAAACCCTAATGTCTTTCCTACATCAATATGTATGACATCAATTCTGATTACTATATAACCACAATATTTACAAAATAGTCACTTAATTCACTGTATATTAATTTATTCTGAATTTTTATAAACATTAATTTAGCTCTCTTTACATTAACTTTAGGGAAATGATATATCAATTTTCAAGAAACAAAAAGATCATACTGAACAACTCTAGCTCATTTTAACACACTTTTTAAAAAACTTATGTCACCTTTCCCTCATGACTTCTCAGTCTGCCTTCTAAATAATATTGTCAAACTTTACATTCCATAGTTTGTTGGGCCAAAATAGTGAGTAAAATGAAGGTTTCTAAACATTTTTTCAAACTGCAAATGTTTCTTACTCTCAACTATGACTATTCCTACACCAGGGACAAGTCTGCTGATCCTTTAAATCTCCTAGGCTTGCATATCTCTTAACAATACTGGTCTAATTGTGCCTATTAACATTAAATACAGATAAACTGTCTTTGGAAAGACCACTTTTACATAAAGATGAAGAAAGTTCTTATAGAGAGATGTGGCATCTGAACGGGTTCAAGGTGTCTATTTTTTTCTCCAGAAATAATTACAACAGAAAGACATTATATAGAACTATTAACATCAACATTTAAATTTTTAACTATTATTGAGAGCTTAATTATGTGCAGAGCAAAGCCTAAATCTCTTCCATATATTAACTCAAGCATGAGGTCCTTTGAGGTAGGCATTATTATTATTGTGACTGTATAATTAAGGTAATTGAGCCACAGAGAAGATAAATTCTGTGCCCAGGTACAGATAGCTAAGAGGTGAGGAGCCAGATTTCTAATTCAAGTGTGCCAGAGACTGCACTATTAAGGATAAAACATTGTAAACTTTTGAGTTTTTTAAAAGTTAGTTTTTATTTTTATCATTGCACGTATCTGAAATAGTCTTTTAGTTCTGAAAGACTTTTAAAAGCAAAAAAAAACAAAAAACAAAAACAAAACACCTCTCAGCTTTATTTTTCTTCATCTGGCCTCCCTTCCCAGAGGCAAGAAATTTCAATTCCTTATGCTAATTTCTCTGGTACTCCCTTCATATTTTTAAATAATATATGTACATTGCTATTGACTGCATGTTCAAGAAATACATCAATTACCTCCCATCATTTTTTTCTTCAAATGAACTTCATTATATTTACTACTTTACAACAACTTCATCAACATGCTCTTTACGGTGTTCCCAAAAGCCAAGGAATGGCTGATGTTATTGGATTTGATAATACTGTTCAGAATCCAATGATGTGATCCAAGTATACTTTTAATCTGTTAGAATATAAACAGATTTCTGTTTGTATCTGTCTTTGGAATCAAATAAGTGTTAAGACAATCAAAGTGTTGGTAGCACTGAATCTATTTTACTATCCAGATTTCTTAGAAATATAATATTGCAGCATTATGTCAGTCTTTGCACATGACCACAGACTATTAAATATATTACTCTCCAGACTTGGAAAACCTGCTCTCAGTATGCCCTCCAGTAAGTGATCCCCTAAAAAGCTCCTATATTTTGTACATAAAAGCATTTTCTCTTGTTTTCAGGAAATTAAAATGCTTGTTTTGTGACTTTACAGTTATGAAAGGTCTATGCATTTTTATCTGCTTACTGAAGCAGTCAAAATGTATTTCATAAATCTCTAAGTAAATTATTCTCATGAAGCTGTGTTAGATGATACCGTCTTTTTTATTTTGGACACCAAATACAGTTTCCATGGTGTAGTGAATAAAACTACTTATAAATGGGAATAATTGAACAATTTTCACAACTGCTTTAGCACCATTTGTAAAGAGGATATATTACCTATGTTCATTTATAAGCTGAAGAATGGTGGCTTCCAAGGTTACTCTGTGAGGTGTCAGCCATATATGTGACGACTATAGGAAAGGAAAAATTGTTTGGAGAAGTGCAAGCGGCCTCTGTTACACAAATTAAACTGCTCTTTTTTAAAGACAAGATTAATCTGTTTATATTTAGGAACATGACATACGATCACACTGGAGTATATATCATATCATATTACGGTATTTTTCTCCTATATCATATTTTCTTTAAATCTTTCTCTCTGAATTGTTCTGTTTCATTTGGCAGTATACTTTCTTCCCTGCTACTTAATAAAGTTTGGTTCTTATGGTTATCTTTATTATTATCAATTTTATGATACCTTTCATACTTTAGACACAATTTGTAATTATCACTAAGGATCCATACATTCTCCTCTATCGCTTATGTTTTACAAATAGTATTTTTTCTTCTTTTCACTATTCTGTATGGTAATATAGAATATTTGTCCACTTGATTGATTGATGGTGTGTGAAAGGTATGGACGGATTTATTTATTACCCTACATCTACTATTTAATTTGAGGTAAAATATAAGTAACACATACAAATGCCTATTTCTGCTACTGAAATCCCAACACAGGTAAGATTCTCCCACATATGGCGCAGAATATCAGAGGGTGCATAATTAGCTTATTGGCCCCCTGAACTCCCCACCTGGAGCCTCAGTGTTACTAGTAGCATTCTAAAATAAGAGGCAATGAAAACCCCTTGAGTCTGATCCAAGCTAGAACAGTGTTCCAGAAAAATCCACACCAAGATAGGTTATGTGAGAGCGAAGCTTTACCATCATTGAGCTTGCCCAAACACTCACACCTGATCTTAAACTTCTGGTACACCATGCCTTTTATCTGGATGAAAAGTAAATGTGGAAGAGGTTCTTGGTGTTCCATCTATAAGCTCCACACTGACATACTGGCTGGTAGGTGATCCAGATGGTGTTTTGCTTTGTTTTGTTTTGTTTTAATAGTGATAAAAACCCTATGAGCTTAGGAAAAGGTTCAGTCAAATATACAGATGCTAACTTCTTAGTCGTCAAGGAGACCCATGAACAAAAGGATCATTTAAATGATTTTTCAAAGAGAAAAACTAAAGGACTGAACTATCACAGGTGTTTTCTTCACCGCAGAAGCTGAGATGTTCCAGTAGGAGAGATATTCTATTTGTCCATATAAAATAAATTTTTTGACATGCAGTTATTATAAAGTGGACAGCTATAAAACTTATAACTCCCAAATTGTTTCCTCCTTCACCCCAATTTTTTTAATTTTTAGAGCTTAAGTATTTACATGTCTGCTCAGTTTCTTTAATTTCCACATTATGTTACATTATATTCAGTTAAATATGTACAGTAATCAAAACCAGTATTTTTTGTTATGCTACCTTAGCCATTATTAGTTGCTTGATCTATATCTGGAGAAAGTTCTTCAAGAAAAGTTCATGTACAATATTCTTAGAGTTTTCTCTGGAAATATAAATGTAAATTGGAAGCTATTTTCTTTTAGCATTTTCAAGATTTAATATTGTTGTTTAATAGCTTCCATTATGAGGTAGCTTGGAAAATTATTCTCAATAAATTATTTTCCCCCTACAGAGAAAGACCTATGGCATGCGATTTTATAATTCCTCCCAACCAGAGCATACTTTCCCATCTATCTATGCTGCACAACCAAATGTTCACCTATAAGACTAAAAGTAAGCATTTAAATGTGCTTGTGTGGTCTGGCATGGTCTCTTGTGCTACTGATGAGGGAAGAGAAGGCAAGCTGAGGACAAAGCACAAGCTGACACTGCATAACCCCCACCCCCATGGGCTATATGTGACATTCCTCCGGCACTCCTGGATGCCCTAAAATTAAGGGAAGGAAAAAAAATGGCTAATTTATAGAGATTATAGTCCTGCAAGACCTGAGTCTCCCTCAGTTTACAAATATTTTAGCAAGCTAAAGGAACAAAGCATTTCTATCAATAACCTAGCTTCCAGAAAGGAATGTAAACACAATTAGATGTCCTTATAACCTGCAGCCCATTGACAGATACTTGAAGCAGGCAGAGTGTACTGTTCCTCCAGGAAGCTCCCAACTGTCTTACTTGTTAATGTCTTACTAGAGGGGTAAACAACCTTCGCTTGACCATGGCAAGGCCTCCAGTATCCTGTGAGTCATCTTTAACATACGAAAGTTCTTTCTCAAAACCTCCCTTTTCCTTACCGCCCCCAACACGATAGTACACAATCAGCCACCCCTCACAATCCCGGTGCAGCAGCTCTTTCTGCTTAGGGGTCTTGTCGTTGTGTTTTAATAAACCACCATTTTGCACCAAAGACGTCTCAAGAATTCTTTCTTGGCCGTCGGCTCCGGACTGCACCCCAATGAACCTCACCTATGTTCCAAAATTACACCACTACTGTGATCCATTTTGGGAAGATCAAGCTTTCTACAGCTGCTGCTGTGCCTGACAGGGCTCTAGAACAAAGGCAGGAGTAAATCTTAGCTGAGCGGAAGCCTGCAGTTCAGACTTGCCCCGATGATGAAGCCTGCTCAGATCAGCTGAGCCACAGCTGACTCACAAGAGCCCATGAAATAGAAAAATATGAATGGTTGCGATAAGCCACCGAAATTGTAAAAGGGTTGCATATATGAAATTGCAGAAAAAACTGACTGGTACACATTGTTTCTGTAACATTGTCAACTGTCTTTTTTCTCTTCTTTTTGAACTTTTTACCTCTTTTATTTTCTGTTTCTAAGATTTTTCATTGTCTTTGTATGTTACTCATTTCCTCTTAGTGCCTAGAAGCTATTTCCTTTATATTTATCCTCACTACGGACGGGGAACTCCTAGACTGTTAGATCTGCAGATGGATGATTTTTAACAATATTGGAGATTTTCACCCCTAATCTGTTTGGCTATTTGTTTCTTTCCTATACTCTCCCATTTTCCCTTTTCTGTTCTCTCTCTTTTTAACTGTAGTTCGTATATCTTTTATAATCTTTATTTCCATTTTAGTATCACTTTGTACTTAAAGTACACTTTGAATTTTTTTCTAATCTATATTCCACAACATGAATTTCCTTATAATCATTTTCTAAACTTGTGTTAATCTCATTTATACAATTCTTAATTTCTATTTGAAAAGATCTATTTTACTCTTTAATAATCTCCTGTTTTTTGCTTATATTCTTTTTTTTTTTTTTCCCAAGTGCTTGAATCACGGTTATTTAATGTGCATGTCTGGCCACCCCAAATAGCTGCATCTTCCATGTTTTTTTTTTTTTTTAATTTTATACTACTCTCTAGGGTTTTGGTCAAGTAACTACTCTTTTATATTTACCTGTTTTTCTTTGAGTCCTAGACATTTGGAATGAAAATCTGTAGAGAAAATTTTAATGCTTGGTCAAGTGCTATCTCTGTGTTGTTGTTTTGTTTCTTTATCTGCTTCTGCTTTTCCTCCTCCTCTGCTTTCTCCTTTTCCTTCTTTTTTTTTCTCCTTCTTCAACTTCTTTTTCCTCAGCTTCTCTTGTCTGGAGTTTCATGTGTCTCCGAATAGAACAGTACTCTTTACAAACTAGTCCACTGTTGACTGAAATGAAACTTCTCTCTAATCCTGCTTAACAATTTCATTTTAGGGGCGCCTGGGTGGCTCAGTTCGTTAAGCCTCTGCCTTCAGCTCAGGTCATGATCCCAGGGTCCTAGGATCGAGTCCTGAATCAGGCTCCTTGCTCAGCGGGGAGCCTGCTTCTCCCTCTGCCTGCCGCTCCCCCTGCTTGTGTGCATGGGCTCTCTCTCTCTCTGACAAATAAATAAAATCCTTAAAAAAAGATACAATTTCATTTTATCCACGTACTTTTGAGTACTCTTCTCTTTTATATCTTCATGTCTCTCAAGATTTTCCCACGTTGTATTCTTCTTTGTCCTTCTTAAGGTAGCATCTCGGGGGATTTTTTTCTCCTTCTACTTCTACTTAAATCTGTTTTCTTATAATCTGCTTTTGTCTAATTCTTCTCTGTAGTCATACAGTTCCGCTTCATAATTTTCCTTCACAGAGAAAATTACATCACTGTTTTTGAATAAATAGTAACTTATTTTAATAAAATTTAAATGTTTTATGGCAATATTTCAACATTTTTTGTTGTATGTTCATGATCTCGATATTTTTTCTGCATTTCCCTAATAGTACCAGAGTATCTATGCATGCCCATTTATTTTGTTTTTTACTAATTAGTGAATAAAGTAGATTTTTTCCAGAATATCTATTTGAAGGTAGTTTGGGATAATCATGAAGAAGGGTTAGGGTAGCCTTTCAGTATTAATAACCCAAAGGCATACCTTTTCCAAAATATAGACCTAACCAGATTACTTTCTCTGAGTTGTCTCACCTGGGTCATCCTTCTATAAATGTGCAGCCTCTGTTCTGACCAAAGATGGTCCTAGGGAAGTTCTGAAAGTTCAGGTTCATGTCACTTCCTGACTTATTTCAAAAAACAGGATTTTTTTTCTTCAATCATGACAAGCTTTTACCTTCATAAAGAATATGTTACTGGTTCTTTCTAAAATTCTTTACCTTGGGACTCTTTCGATACTCCTTCACATTTTTCTACTTCTTCCTTCTTAGAGTCTACCTAATCTTAGGTCTTTTGAGTAAACTTTACCAAAATCTGGAGTCTTTGGGTTACTAAAAATGAAATCTGAAAATTTTTTCTTTTATTTTGTCATTCTCTTTGTTGCTTTTATAAAGATAAAAGACTCAAAGGTCATATTCAAATCAGAAATCCTCTTAATAAATCATTTATGGTTTTGAGTATTCATTTTAAAAGTTAAACCGGGTAATTCAAAGTACAAACTGAAGATTTTAATATGAATTTGAACTAGTTTTTGAATGAAAGACAAAGTAACTTGTTAAATCGTTCATATTTTTTGTGCCCTCAAGATACTACATTTTTGCAATGTGATTCCTTCAGCTGCATGTAAGAGACACACTTAGGTTCTCTTACTTGAGGAGCATTTATTTTGAACCCACTTAAAGGGAGAATATAGTGAAGGAGAGATATCTCCAGCAAAAACTTCAGGTGTCCTAGATAACTAGATTTCTCTTTATAATACCTCACAATACCTCATCAATAATCTGCCATAATTGCAAATTAGTTTACTTATGGTTCTGCTTTGTCTCCTCCATGATTCAACTACTAAATCCTTCTTTACTCTCCATTTTACCTAACAACATCTCATGGCTGAGAACTCTCTTCAGGTCTCTTGGTTTCTTCAACATTCTACTTTCTGAATCTGTTCTGTCTCCCATTTAAGATTATCTAAGTTACTTTCATCAGTTATTTCACTCAAAAGCCTCCATTACTAATGGAGAGACAGCAAAGGCATTTTTGACCTGTATTTACAGAGGAGGAACAAAACCCATAATCACAATTCAAGAATGCAGATTCGTGAACTTTAGCTTTGTGACCTTTAACGTTGTATCTTTTATACTGTTGCACCCTCTGCATTATAATATAAATATCATACAGTTTGCAAAACTTAAAGAGTATTTTATATGGTGGTTTATTTTCATGCTTATATGACAAGGATGTAAGATCACAGAAAACAAGTCAGGTGTACCAAAAAAAAAAGTGGCATTCCTCATTTTCTTTTACTTCTTAAAGCATTCCCAATTTATTCAGTTGTAAGGAGTATTTAATCCTAACAAATAAAAGTATAATTCTTCCAAACCTTAAAGAGTTTATCTGTCTTCAAAGACCAGATAGAATGATGACCTGTTAGGTTGTTTTTGCTATGATTTATTACAAACTAGTTGAAAAGCAGTTCAAAGATGTATGACAAAGCTATGCAACAGAGTGTACAAAGTTTGTGGTTGTGTTCCTAGGTGTTTTTCTATTTTAATGATCAATGTAATCCATGGCAAGTAGACAACCCCAAGGTGAGAAAGACTTATTACCTGCAGCTCTCTGCCTTTTTTGCCAATAAACTGGAACAGGACACGTAAGCCCTGCAGGATCCATCTCTGGTTATGCAAACCCAATGTTGTGCCACAGTTATATTATGCTCGGTTCAACTTTTTATGCATTATCTAATATACAGCAGATGTGGACAACCTTTAATATAAGGCATTGCCATCTCTGTCAAATCAATAGAATCCTCACGGTAAGTGACTCTATTAGGGAATCAAATGAATAGTCTTTTAGAGAACTTGCCCCTTGATATAATCTGTGAATAAAGAATGGCTCTAGGCCTTCCTAATAGCAATGTTGAGAGGAGGAAATGCTTCTTCTTCACATTCTTTTCTCCAGGTCCTTTCTGATCATACTGGCTATCATCCTTGCTTCTTTGAACTTTATGTTAGGTCCTGATAGAGTCTGCTGGTGATAAACAGCAGTTCCATCCAGCTTCTGTATAGGCCTTGCACCTGCTCCTCCCTAGGCTGGAATTCTTGGTGATGATATTCAACCATCTGTGACCTCCATTATCTGACCCCAGACTTGTTCATCAGCCTTCTTAGCTTCTCTGATACCTCCCCAGGCGCATGCAAAAATGTGTTGGTTTCCTTTAGAATGATAGCACCATTTCCATGTTGTGTAGAAATCTCTCTCCATTAGTGTCATTCTGTTGCCCTTAACACACGATGTTAGGGGAAAGGAGTACCAGCGGCTAAATCTGTCTGGTGTTTCCATTATGTTGCTTCCTCCTATGAGTCTACATCTATCTTTCCTTTGCTTTAATCTTCTCACCAGAAGGGGTGGTGCATTGGCTTCTTAAACTGTTTATTTCATATGCTGGGTATTTCCTTCTTTTTGCATACTATGAAACTCTAGGATCCAAATTAACCAAGTGTGTAGCTAATTATGTAACAGAAGCTACTGGAACTCAGAAAATCTATTTTCTCCAATTTCAATTACTTATTGCTGCATGACAGTCCACCCTAAAATTTAGGAGACTAAAACAAGAACCAATTATTATTTATAAACGATTCTGTAGGTTAATTGGGCACAGTTGGGTAATCCTTCTGCTTCATGTGATGTTTAATGAGGCTGCAGTTGTCTGAAGGCTCAACTGTGCTGGAATGTTCAAAATGACTACTGCACACGTCTGGCAGGCAATGCTAACTAGCCATTGGTTTGGAAATGAGCAAGAGTTATTGACCAGCGATTCCTGTTCTTCTCGTGGCTTTTCCAAGCACTTTGAGTTTCTCTTAGCTTAGAGGGGGCTAAGTTCCAAGCTTGCCAAAGTGGTAGCTGCTTTCTTAAGGCCTAGTCTCAGACCTTAAGCAGTACCACTTTTGCCAAATTCTGTTAATCAAAGAATGTCACAGGTCAAGCCTAGGAATAGGGGGAGTGAGAATACATTCCACCTCTTAATGGCAGAAATGGCAAATAATTTGTTTCCTTTTTTAATTCCAAATTTTCCTAATAAAATCTAATTCCAAAGACTACTGAATCAATCTGGACCATCCCCAAAACCAATGTGATAGTCAAAACTCAGCAATAAATTTATTGTTATAATCCTTTTTTGCAGAGTTCTAAATTTTTAATTTGTTGTGTTTGTATGAAGATTTAGGAGTAATAAAGCATGTCTGTTTAATCTTCAAACATATTATCTAACCAGAATTGATTAAATTAAAATCAGGATTACCTTTTTGAGCCCTACAATCTGACACTTTTAAATTTAAATATGGAGTTATTCTGGCACTCCCTAAAACTGGTAATTTCCTATCATCATGACAGGTTGCTTGGGATGAGGTTCCAGTAACAATCAGGCAGGATAATTTGGGATATTACTGCTCATTTTATACTCAGTAGGAAATTGTGTAAGCAAGAAGAGCCAACATGTTTCCCACCTGTCCTTTGGAAATTTTCAGGGACGTTCTCTTTTATATAGTACTAATCATCAGAAGGACAGAAATAAAAAAGGAGAAGGATAATTTAAAATTAGTAATTAAGAATATTTTCTCATATTGATCTATTGGAGTGATAAAAATTTATATTTCTTTAATTAAATGAAAATTAGCTTTAGGACATATGGGTGTTTATGAGTTAGTCAAAGACATAAGTCTCTTGAATATAGGTGTAATTATCATTATTGTGTTATTAATTTTGAGGCCTCTTTTGCTGCTATGACTGTCAGAACTACTTACTAGATCACTGTTACACCCATACTACATTGGATTTACACAAGCATTAACAGCTTTGGAAAATTCTTAAAACTAGATTCCCCTTTCTAAAACTTTCAAATTAATTTCCTAGGCCATTATTTATTTCAAACATTTTATGTGAATGAAATTATACAGTATGCAACTTTTTGGAATTGACTTTTTTCACTCAGCATAATTCTCTGGAAAGTCATTCATATTGGTCCACGTATCAGTAGTCAGCTGCTTCTCTATGGCTAAGCAGCATTCCATGGTATGGATATACCCCAGACTCTACAGCCATTCACTTATTGAAACAACAGGACAGATTCCAGTTCTTGGCTTTAATGAATAAAACTGCTATATGTATTCATGTGCAGGTATTTGCGTCAACATAAGTTTTTATCTTATTTTCTTTTTCTGGGATAAACACCTAGGGGTCCAATGGTTGTGTCATGTGATAGTTGTATGTTTAGCTTCTTTAAAAAAAAAGATTGCTAAATGTTTTCTGAAATCAGCTTTAAATTAAATTATTTTTGAAAAATTGGATGAGACAACTGATATTTTTTGTATGACAATAATTGAGTTTGTAGATAAATGTAATGAGAATTCTTGAAGATCTTTGAATTCAAATAGCTTTGTCACTGTGTTATTTTATTGCATAAAATATTTTGCTTAGCAATCTTAAATAATCATTCCATATAATAAGGTTTTGTACACTAAGCAAAATGGGTTCTGGAAGCTCAATAAATAGCCTTTATCATTATTTTCCTTATTTTTAATGACTTCAATTAAAAAGAAACAAAAAACAAGTTCCTGCAAGAATCAGCTTGACCCTGAGCAGTGATAGAGGTAATATAATTTAAAATGATGCAAAAAGCATTTGTATGTCAAATAATATATTAAAGCCTTAATTATAACTAGGATTGGTTCAGAAAATAAAGGCGCCCACAATTATAACAAGAATCTTACTGTTTCTGTACAGCTAATGGCACATTTAAAACAATCTAAAAACATGTTTAAATATGAAAACATTATACTTATTTTAAATAAGATGCAATCAAGGAATTAGGCTCAATCTAGAATAATTATCAATTTGATTTTCTTTGTGGCTTATTTAATAATTGTTTTCCAATTTGTACTGTATAAACATTTTACCAGCCTATAACAAATAATCAATGTAGCAAAATTTACTTGAATTTAAAATAGGAAACTGTGACTAAAAAAAAAAAAAAAAAAAATAGAGAAGTGTTTTAATGATACCATTCTTGTGAAGAGTTTTAAAAAAGAGTAATTTGCAAGGAATATAAACATATTAATCTGGGAAACATAATTTCGAGGAACCCAAAGATAACACTACATTATGATATGCACATCTTGAGGTTGGCCTGAATTCTATTAGCAACACACAGAAAACACACATAGACACACAGTTTTTGGCTGTAAGTAATAAATGGTCTCTTCTCTCATGTAGAGATTCAACATTTCTGTCAAAAAGCAGACGTTTATTACGTGGAACAAAAAATGCAAACCGGGTGGAATTTTCTTTTAGTTCCCTACACTCCAATTTTCCACAGAGCAACAGTGAGGACTAGAGGTTTACCTGCACACAGAGTGGGTTTGTACACAGGAGAAGGACCCCAAAATTACAAGATTCAGAGATGACACAGGAGCAGCAGACATATCTGCCCCTCTCTGAAAATATATAAAGAAAACCCTTATCTTCATTTCTATTATGTAAAGAAGTTCTCTCTGGGTAGGGTAGGAGGAGATCTCCAGTTTTTTACAACTGTGAAGTGCAAGCAAACGTTTCTGGAGGTGGGTGGGGCGATGCTCTCCATCTTTATTATAACTTGTCAATTTCCTTTGCCCAGAATGGGTGGAATGTTCAGGAATAACAAAAAATGCAAGAAGTTTTTCCTCAGAATATTCACTTTTTGATATTACATGGTCCTGGTCCCCAGCAAATTTTCCCAGGTATATGCCTCTGTCTACTGCTCTGATTAATGTCCTCCACACTGTCTAGAACCACATCTGTTCAGTCCACCCTATGCACCACTTACTTAATGACTTGTGTGCTCTTTGATTTTCTTTTCAAACATGTCTCTGATATTCTATCCTTGTTGCCTAAAGGTGTGTCTGAAACTGTTCAGTCCGAAATTTGACCCTACTTATAAGCTAAGAAGTTAAGCTGTCAGTTTTAGGACATATACTGAGACACCACACCTCTGGATCAGAGAACAAACCACATTATTCACACAAAAGGAAAACAAAACAGAACCAGCCAAAATGGTACCTCGCATTGGTTCACCACACCCCAAATGCCCTCAAGGCACCTGAAAGCTAGAATTTCATGTGCATGTGCACTCAGTTTGGACACAGGGCAGGAAATCTAAAATTATGAGATAGATCATATATTGGCTGTGAACCTATCTGCCTATCCTACTCTGGAGAGAGAGAAAACTTATCTTTACTTCTATGATGTAAATAAATCTAAGTTTTTACAATCTTGCAGATATAAAGATTGAGATATTCTCCATCTTATTTTGGTTGGTAATTTTTTTTAATTCAGAATATCTAACCATGTAAGAATACTGAGGAATCCAGGGAAAATTTTCTCTTAATACGATTGGCATGGATAACGAAATTGCTTTGCAGAACATGGGAGGGATATATATGTAAGATAAAATTCCATTTCTAGTTATATGCAGGGCTAAAGCCCAAAGAGCCATAAGTACTGAAAAGCCTCACATGTTGGATAAAATACTTAAAATACTAATTGATAAAACAATTATAGAAGATGTACCAAATGGTGGAAAGCAAACAAGAACATGCTAACATTGTTAGTCATGAGGGTAATGCAAATAAAATAAAAATGAGATACCACAAGATACCACAAAACTGGATAACTTAATTTTTAAAAATTTTTTTAAAAACCTGGCTAACTTTAAAAACTAGAAGTACTAAGTGTTGAAGAGACTGTGAAACAAATTTCATACTTTTTAAAAAAAGATTGTATTTATTTATTTATTTGACAGAGAGAGAGAGAGAGAGAGCACACAAGTAGGGGGAGCAGCAGGCTCCTCGCTGAGGAGGGAAGCCCAGTGTGGGGCTTGATCTCAGGACCCTGGAATCATTACCTGAGGTGAAGGCAGACACTTAACCAACTGAGGCAACCAGGTGCCTCAATTTCATACTTTTTAAGGTGGGGTATAAATGATGCAGCAACCACTCTGGAAAACATTTTGGGAGTTTCCTATAAAGTAGAAAATAGTTTACCCAAGAAATACAAAAACATGCCCATATAAAGACTTGCATATGAATGTTCGCAGCAGGTTTCTTTATTCAGTAGAAAACACTGGGAAATACTTATAATGCCTACTAAGGAAAAAAAAATTGAGGTATATCCATACAATGGAATGCTGCTGAGACAAACCCTGATAGTCTGGGATGTCGTTAGAAGATCCTGAAGTAAAAATACCTTAAAAGTGTGAACTGAAAAATAAATCTGTACCTATGGAACATTTATCATGATACAGTATATCATGGGTCATGAAATAAACCACAACAAATTTAAAAAATGGAAATCGTTCATTATGCATTATCTGTTTACACCTGAGACTATGAACTCTGGGAAGCTACTCTGAAGGAGGTAAACAAAATTTCCATTTTTTAATATAATATTTAGTGAGGTGAAAGACAGACACAAGCATTCCAGGCACAGCGCAGAGGAAAATAAATGGAAACAAACAGTTCTTATTTATTTCTTTCTTTATTTATTTTTACCATAATCTTTGAGAGGAAGGGATGGTTACAGGAGAGACTCAAAATATAGGCAGGGTCATGCTCTTTACTGGACATGAAAGTTGTGGGAGATCATGCGTGAAACCTTAATATTCTCCATGAATTTGAAGGTACCTCCTGAATAGGATGAGTCACAATAAGCTAAGTTTCTTAGGTCATTTGGATACATTTCAGAGCAATCATTAAAGAGAATCAAAAGGAAAAGTGGTAAGAGATATGTGAAAATAAAATGGGTGGTGGTGATAGATTAATAGAACTAGGGTTTTGTTGTTATGACAAATTTTAAATATATATAGAAAAGCTCAAAGAGTGTTAATTTGAACACCAACACACCCAAAACATAAATTCATTTGCTGATGTTTTGTTGTATTTGCTTAATATATTTATGTATTTGTGAACAAACAGATATATGTTCATGTATGTGCATATATGTAAATATATATGCATATGAAAATATGTGTGTGTGTGTGTGTGTGTGTGTGTGTGTGTGTTTGTGTATGTATATTCCTGAACTATTTGAAAGAAAGTAGCAAACAACAACTCCAAGCATGGCAACATGCCATACCTAAAAATAAAGATATTTTTGACGGAACTCACTACAATTACCATACCATAATAAAACAAAAAATCTTAATATCATACATTATAATACGTTGTCAGATAACAAACCAATTTTTGTCCCAAATATCTTGTAGAGTTTTTTTTTTTTTTTTAAATAAGAGTCTAAACAAGCTTATTGATATTCTCTCTTTAGTTTTTGGTAAACTAAAAGACATTTACAGTGCTTTTTCACCATGGCATCTTTTTGGAGTAATCCAGCAAGGTGACATATAGAAGAAATAGGTCATATATGACATATAGATTATATTTAAAAAATTAACTGTTACTCTTTAATTTATCTTAGGCTTATATTTTCAGATTTAAAAAGGCATGACTTTATTGGTATATTCTATTAGAGATCACTTAAATATTAATGAAGTCATGTGCAAATGACTTTTTAAAGGATTTTATTTTCTTTAAAAGTCACATGTCACCTAATGAATATGAAAGAAAATAGAGGGTAAAAAATGTAGGATCTGGTAGAAAAAGCATTGGATTGGCTGGTTAACAACAGCTAAATGCTTATATAGAGGTAACATATTTGTGTTCTGTGCAAACATACAAATTGCAACATATTTTAAGATTTATTCCCAAATGCTGAGAATCATGAATGTTAAATTTGGGATCTTCAAGGGTGTGTTTTATGAACATATCTGTGTAAAAACATAACAATCACTCATTCATTTAATCAAAAATGATTGTTTAGTACTATTATGCGCCTGGCTCTGAGGATGAGACAGAGATTATAAGATTTGTTTAATTACCAAAAAATCTATCTGAAGTAAGGCACTGAAGCTTTCAGATGACTTGCAGGAGAATTCAAACATCATAAGAGAAAAGAGAAAAAGGTGGAGATTCCTAAAATCTTACTGGCCATTAGTACGTACATGGTAATTGATTTGTCATAGAGCAGTAATCAGTTGCATAGTAAAGGGCATGCTTTTTACACAGAGGACCATCAGACTTCACAACATGGTGAAAGGATAAAAATGTATATATTCTATCAAGAGAAGGACAAACTGGGTGGATTGTACGCCGAGCGCAGCACAAAAGACCTACTTGCATTGAGACAGACAAATGAAACAGGCAAAGAAAGGCAAGGAATCTGCCATTGTCTACCTCAACAGCTGAAAAATTTATGTGACCGTGAAAGTGCAGACTATTCAAATTATAAACCAAACAAAAGATAGCATCCCTAGGGACATTTTATGCAATTACGTCAAATCTACACAGATAAAGAAGCAAATACAGTTGTGGTTGCCTTAGTAGAATGGATTTTTTCTTTATTGCTCTGAAAATCAATTGGATAATATATAAAATAAGAGCAGACTTAAAAACAGATGACACGGAAGTGAAAGAGCTGTAGAATGTTAGGAAATACGAGGACTGGCATATTGAGTCATTTGGAATATTTAACAAACAATAAAGACACTATATCTCGTACTTGTAATAATTTAAGGAAAAGTTTACTGCAAACTCTTTCAGTAAATTATTTCTTTATTTAAATGTGCACACTGGCAAATAAAAGAGGACAGTAGAGTAATGGATCTATAAACATGACCAACAACATTTTTCTTCTTCTGTAAAATTGAAAAAAAAATTTTATACAACATAAAATTCATTGAGAAGATGTATTATTGAATGATAAAACCGTGGTTTCGAAAAATAAAGCAGATGGAAATTTTCCATAATGGGGAAGTATGGAAAGATACATTAATAATACTAAGCTATTATTAATTCAGGATGTACAACATTTTCTTCTAAGTTTGAAGACATGTCACCCAAGTTTTCAATAATACTTAGTGATGCTGAATCCACAGAAAATATCCTCTACTATTTCTAACAATTGGTCTTCAAATATTCTCTGCCCAAGAAAACAATAGGACAGCTAAGAAGCAGTTCTATAACTTGGTCTTTTTTTTTTTAACAGTTCCCTTTGCTAATAAATATATATTTTAGAGCTCTCCTGCTTATTTATTTCATGTATAGACATACATCTATAGATATATAGATATCTATATATAGATATATATCTATATCTATATATAGATATACATTTAACATGAGATTCCATTAGTTTCCATTATGTATGATATTTCTGTTCCATGATATACTTAAGATAATGGAAACTCAGAGTGTTATTTTGCTGACATCTAGACTACTCCTAAAAGTAACACCGGCCCATGGGTATTTAAATACAACCTCTTTTAATGTCATGTATTCAATAGCCTCAATTTGCTTTATTTTGTTATCATTACAGGAAGCCACCAATTCACTCTGCAGCAGTAAAATGGGTATTATTATTTTTTTAAAAAACTAGTTTTTTGAGATGAATTAAACTTAATTAAATTTTTAAGAAATAGAAACGTGTTAGCATTACCTCAGTGTAGACAGATGAGAGTGATAGCTTTGCTAATAGGGTATGTCTGCTCCCTGGAGTATCACAAGGTATTGAATAAAAAGCTTTTTCAAAACACTGTCATAAATAAGAAAAATGGGATTATGGTGAAAACATAATTTTTCATGTAATTGTACAGCTTTACTTTCCTGGAACATACTCTCTACATTTGTCATCTGGCAAATTTTTATTCATCTTTAAGGCTCAACATTACTAACACTGTAAAACTTTTCCTGATTATACCAAGTGGCTCCTTCCATTCCTCCTTTGTCATCTAACACAAGACCTGTCCTGTTCACCTTTGTCTCACGATAAATTTACTGAATGAAAGCATTCATGAGTTAATGAAAGAAATAGATGGGATGGCATTGGGTTTTTCGTTGTTGTTGTTTTTGTTTGTTTTATTTTATATTTTATTATCGCATGTGAAATATTTTAAAAAGAATAAAATTTAAAAAGCAATTTTTAAACCTAAGAACTTGTAAAAGTCATGGAATATGAGGAAAGCACAAATACTTAATAAAAATAATATATGACTAATACAGTAATGAAATTGAATGATCTAAACTATGAAAATTCTAAGTTAAACACAGAAAACAGTAATATGTTGATCACTGTCAAATATTTTTCCCTCATTCCCAGACCAAGTACTGTGTGTCAGGCCTTAAAACTATCTCCATATTTTCATCCTAACACATATGACAAAGTCTTGTAATTTTTTCTACTAGTCTCCTGAATCCAAAGGGACATTTTTAAAAACGGCACATTTCTAATTTATAGTTATATATATTTTTATTTCCAGCATAAATCTCTACGTATTTCACACCCACAATTAATGCTGAATGAATGAAAGAATAAATTAATGCATGACTATGCATTATCACTAAGTAAAAATGTCCTCATAGAGCCATTTTGCTGTAGGGTTTTTATGAGACTTCCCATTTAGAAAAGATGAGAATCTAATAAATTGACCTTTCTAAACCAACTTTTACAAACTTGGTGTTTTAAATCAATTTTTAAATACTATGTCAAAATTTCCTGGATCTTGCAATTTTCATTCTATTTAATAGACTACATGAATTTGGGGTCTAGCACAAAATCATTTGAGTTATATAGAACATATATTTGTATGTGCGTCTGTGTGTGTAGGGAGAGAATAAGAACAGCATTTTTTATCTACAGAGAAATTTATGATTCTTTATGGAGGGTTTTTCTGTTAGTCCTAATATAAATATTACACATTTTTTCACTTGATCATATTTCTTTCTTTGCTTTAGCAACCAAGTAGTTAACATAAAAACACTGCTTCAAACTCTAAACATTATAAATGAATATGGGCTGTGAATTCTCTCACTGACATCTCTTTTTTTTTCCCATGACCAAGTAGTGTTCTAACCCATAACTATGTTTGTTTGTTTTTAAGATCTGTTTATTTATTTTAGAAGGGGGGAGGTACAGAAGGAGAGGCCGAGAGATAATCTGGAGCAGACTCCCCACTGAGTGTGGAGCCTGATGCAGCATGGGGCTGGATCTCACAAGCCTAAGATCATGACCTGAGCCGAAAGGAAGAGTTAGTCACTCAACTGACTGAGGCACCCAAGTGCCATAATTTATTTATTTTTTTAATTTCCTATGTTTTTCTATGCCAGTTTAGATCACCTTGGAGATCAAGTTGGTTATGTGACCATAGGAATGCCTCCCATAATGTTTGGTCCTAAGGTGACATATGCCAATATACACAGTACAGTGTATTCTTTCATGTGGCTATCCCCTATATTGGAGCACATGGATACACTTCCTGTTTGGTCCTTCTTTTATTTTTATGATCCAAGCTTCTTCTTTTGTCACAAATTTGAGGCATTTCTGGGTCCTTGCTCAGTGTTTAATAAGTCAGGAAAACATCTGCTTTGCCGATTCATCACTCAGCTGTATAGAACCCTCAATTAGGGGTGCCTGAGTGACTCAGTCGGTGAAGCGGCTGCCTTTGGCTCAAGCAATGATCCCAGGACCTGGGATCAAGCCCCTCATTGAGCCCTCTGCTCAGCAGGGAGCCTGCTTCTCCCTCTCCCTCTGCCTGCACTCTGCCTACTGTGTTCTCTCTCTCTTTCAAAAATGAATAAAAATCTTAAAAAAAAATAGAACTCTCTATTGGTTTGCCAATGGTAAATCTCCTAAGCTATCCAATTACAGATATCTGTATTCTTGTAGCTGATTTAAGACTTATTTTTGGCTGTTTTGAATTTTTGCCAAAATCATTAGTAATTTATTTCTCATCCTCCTGTGATTATTTTCTCCTGGCAAAGGCAGCTCCATATCCCTACTAACACTGAGAGAACGGTCAGATAAGGGTTTCAAAGTGTAGGTGAAGAGATTAAATGAGTGACTGTATACATGGAGCTTACCTGTTGATGCTTTACTGCTCCCCCTTAACACAAATACTTTCCATTCCTCCTCTTGCCCAAGATACAACTTAACGTTTTGGCCATTCAATGATCACCATTTTCTGCTCTACTGCTGGAGTAGGAAAGTGTGTTAGCAAGGCAAAATGGCCTTCGGGCAGAAGCACCAGACATGGCCGAGTGCTTTTCTTAAGCAAAATACATAAAAATGAATAGTTTTCACTATACTTTTCTGTTCCTTGGATAATGAGTTTTGTTCTTTTCATTAGCTGTTCATCTGGATAAGTTCAGACTAGGTCATGAGGCATAGCCTGTGTGCTACGTGTGTTAATTTCCTCAAACTGTTGCTGCCAAGATGTCAGCAGCACAAATTCCAGACTCTCTACATCACTGTGAAGTCCCAACTTCTGCCCCGCTGATGGCACTGCCATCTCTTCCCCACTTGTTAACACCTGAGGAGTAGCTGCAAAACCTGGTTTCTAGCCGATGAAGGAGGAGCCTATACTGATCTTGAGAAGCAGTGACAACTTCCATAGAACTACAACTTGACATTTAGAAAACTTCACTGCAATCAACAGATTACGAGACTGAGGTGGGTGAATTCCTTAATAAAAGAGATATAACTTCTGAAACTTCATCTATGTTAGGAAGATAGAAATGTCTGGACTCAGAGAAACCACACACATCTGAAAAAATATGAAGATTATGGGGAAGTTAGTATTATTATAGACGAAGAGCTCAAGAGTTTTTGACAATTAAGGTACAGCGTTTCTTGTTTAATTATATTATCTCATTCTGCTAAATTCCTATATGTTGCAGATGGTTGGAATTGCTACTTTTGTTTACCCAAACCCACAAGGGCGATAACTACTCTTCTATTCTAAGATAGGGTGATGACTGTTCTTAAATCAGAGCAGTACAGCAAGGAAAGTTCCATGAGACAAGCACACAGTTCACAAACACTAGATCAGAATTTAAACTCTGGACTGTCTGGGTCTAAATCTCATGCCTTTTCTATGAAACGTCATTGCCTCATTTTCCTGATGTGTCATCCTAATGTATTCACGAGCCTGAAGCATAGAATTTCAACAAATAGAAAGTAGCAGATACTACACAACTCCTTGAGACTCTAAGGCCACTCTGAGGCAGGAGATAAATTCTGGAATGTTTATTCTTTGAATAAGGTGTCATTGACTCTTCCGTGGAAAACAAAAGTGGAAGTGGTATACAAAGGAAAAGACTAAAAAGTGCCTGTTGTAATGTGAAAATAAATACACGATATTTGAAGAATAAAATGTGAGTTATTCAAATTTCTAGATATGATGCAGCAAGGGTCTTATAATAATCAACCATTTGCCTCTGACTCCATCTCTGGAAGCAAACTGAAAACTCAGAGCTAATGGGAGGGAGCTAGGAGTACAGTGGACTCTTTTCAGGTAACGTTCTATTTATAAACCTTTCCTAAAATAATCCACTGAATATTATTCAGCATATCTAGATCATGGAGTAATGAGCTACACCGTCTTCCTCTTATCACAGCCACATCCTTATATACAGAAACAAAACAAAACAAAACAAAACAAACACCTTACAAAGGCATCTAAAACCGAAGGAGCAGACAATGAGAGTAGCGAGTAACCCAGAATTCCATGACTTCCCTTGATATACTCTTCCTCCTAATATGTAGTTAGTTTGTTCTTTAATTTTACAGGCTATGTATTTAGAGGAAACACATATATATCCATTCATGAGATCCTAGGGTTTGAACCTATGCTGAATTTTGATGACACTTTTGGGATGTGCCCCTGGAGGAAAGATTTTATGTACTTTGTGTGCAGAAGGGAGAAGTGGTATAATTGTGAAAACTTTTACTGCCCTACCCTCTATCCATGCATAAAAATTAGGTGCAATCGTGTAAACTGTGGTGATAGCGGAGGAGAGTACATTTCCTTTGTAGTGAACTCCAAAATGGCCTCATAAGTTGTTCTGGTTAATTACATCTGCCAACTTGTGGCTTTGCCAAGTTACTTTCTCTTTGTCACAAGACCAGCCTTAACCAAATTGTGACTACTCTATGAAGCTAGTTCTCAGAGTAAACAAACAAGGAGCAGAGACAATGTGGACCCACCATGGACATATAACATGAATTAGAAATAAACCTTTGTTTCATAAGCCATTCATGTTAGAGGGTCATTCACTGCAGCATAACTTAAGCTGAATGAAATAGGGATATAAAATGAATAAGATGTACCAAATGTATGAAAACAGTATAAAAACTGATATGTGATTTTTTTTTAAAGGCCATAGAAAAAAGTACCCCAATAAACAACATGATAGTAAATTAACAATAGTTTAGTTTTAGATTTGCACATTACACTTAGAAAAATTAGGT
This sequence comes from Ursus maritimus, assembly GCF_017311325.1. Classification (NCBI taxonomy): domain Eukaryota; kingdom Metazoa; phylum Chordata; class Mammalia; order Carnivora; family Ursidae; genus Ursus; species Ursus maritimus. Next base: position 54,950,360 of record NW_024423344.1, on the reverse strand, counting down.
CAAGACTATTAGAAAGAAAATATGACTTTGAAGCTACAATCAGCAATACTGACTAAATGTATAACTAAATATATGAATATCTTCAATTCCAATGCATGCAGTATAATACATAGAGACAAAATATAAAAAAATACTAACTTGCATATGATGTGATTTCAAGTAGGTTAACATATACATGAATGTGTTTAGTTCATGATTAATTTAATGTAACAGTTAAAGTGCATATTGCCAAGATAATGCCATTACTTTGTTAAGTATTCTAAAAGTAACCTCATTAGTTTTATTGTTGTATAGGAAGACTGCATGTAGAATAGGATTTCCCAAAATAATAATGATATAATGACAGTAAAAAAAGGAATATAAAATTACTATGATAGTAGTAATCAATTTTCTTTGAATAAGGTGCCTCAATTTCTATGTGCCTCAAGTGGATTATCTCACCTAAATAACCCTTAAGACAAATGATAAAAATTGGAATTATCATAATTTCATAAAAGGGAAACTGGGGGCTCGGGGGGGGGTCACACAAATCTAAAAGACAGTGTAGAGATTTGAATTAAAGTAGTTTGATTTCAAGTCAGTATCTCCTGATTTAACTACTGTTTCATATATGTAGTACACACACACACACACACACACACACACACACACACACACTCGATTGAATTTTAGCCTTTTAAAGATAAACATATTTTCACAGCCTGGTTTCCCTAGGAAACTGATCTTGAACCAAAATTTTATATATTAACACTTTCTTGGGGTGGTACAAACACAGAGAATAAACGAGAAACAAGTAAAATAAGAAATGATATAGAACAAATGTAAATCAGTAATGTTACTGAGCTGGACACAGCTTTGCAAGAACTCGAAACTCTTAGTCCCGTCATTTGAGGTCTCTAGAGAAGATGAATGAGAACTTTTTTTTTTTTTTTGGCCAGAATAACCCATCAGGAGAAAAGGGGATAGCAAATCATCTGCTGGATCTTTCCTGCCTCCGATTGGTCAAAGTCCATTCCTTGGGTTTCCATGTAGTCTTACCTAGACCATCCAGGAAGTCCCTGGAGAAGCAGACCTTCCATGAGTTCGATTTGGGGAGAGTAGGAGCAGAGTGGTCTCTCCTATGGCCACAGACGAAGAACCAGTGACAACTGACGCTTTAATCCATGAAATTAGTGTGAACTATTTTTAGGACTGTCCAGGCCCATAATTGGGGGAAAGAGTGGAATATCACCTTTTTTGTATCACCTTTTATGACCTTGTGCAGAAAATCACACAACATTGTTTCTACCGCATTCTGTCTGTCAAAGAAGTTACAAAGGTCCAGCCAAGTTCAAAAGGAGAGGACACAGATTCCACCTCCTTACAGGAAAGTGGCAGGGCCTGGAAGACAGTGTGAAATTGGAAATATTTTCTTTTTTTCTTTTTTTCTCTCTCTTTTTTTTAAAGATTTTATTTATTTATTTGACAGAGATAGAGACAGCCAGCGAGAGAGGGAACACAAGCAGGGGGAGCGGGAGAGGAAGAAGCAGGCTCATAGCTGAAGAGCCTGATGTGGGGCTCGATCCCATAACGCCGGGCTCACGCCCTGAGCCGAAGGCAGGCGCTTAACCGCTATGCCACCCAGGCGCCCCTGGAAATATTTTCATAGTTATTTTTAGAAATTGAACTTGCCATAGCTCCCTCTCTGGTCACAAAAATATTCACATTTTGCCTACATGCAAAATACTTTCTCCAAACCCATTAAATTCTTACCCTGTGACATCACAGGCTTAGCTTAGAGGTTTGAGGATCTTATTACTTAAGTCAGATCCCCGTGTGGATGAGGCTTCTCAGCACAATACTGGTTTTATTCAGCTTTTTGAGTACCATCCTTCTCACTCAGGAGATCTGTGATCTAAAGACTCAAGTAGCTTATATATACGCACACATACACACACACACACACACACACACACACACACACACACTCAACATATTCTGGTGGAATAGATGTACGATAACTGTTCTAGATACTCCCAAGTAAAAAGGGGAGAACACAACAATCAATAACCCATAGCAATTCTGAAATCCAGTCAGGCATGCGTTGTCCTTGATTTAATTTAGCACAGCTTCACTGGGAATTACACTGGGGAAATATGGTGTTGGTTTGCTTTGTTTTTGTTTTTTTCCATTCTTGGCTCAACCCTCTAGGCCTTTTACTCATCTTCTGATTACCCTTTCCTTTACATAAAACATACCCCTTGCTTATAGTTTGGTAGTCAGTCTTGTTGTCTACAGAGATGACGCTCCAAAGAGCCCCTCTCCACTTGGTGCTGTCCCTGCTCCAAGCTAATCCAATTCCTTTGAAAGCTATTTGGGTTGCTTATGAATTAATGAATAATCTATACTAGGAGTTAGCAAACTATTTTCTGTAAAGGGCCAAAGAGTAAATGTTTTTCTTTTTGCAGCCATGTGGTTCTCTGTCACAACTACTCAACCCTTCGGTCGTAGTGCAAAAACATCCATAGACAGTATATAAATGGATGAGTGGGGCAATGTGCCGATGAATCTTTACTCACAGAAATATTCAGTGGACTCATTTAGCTCTTTAGGATATAGTTTTCTGACTCAGCCCTCCCACGTCCAATTGTATAAAATTAGATGAAAACCACTTCTACAGATTTTTTGAAATGAGCCACTTCTTGCTTAAGTCCCTGCAAAGCTACTGTGGGGCAATGTCCTCACAATTCAAATGAGCTATTATTTAACAGAGAAGCTTAAGGTTCTTAAAGGGCCCTTTTTTTTTTTTTTTCTATTTGAAATAGTCTATGAAGCACTGCCTTAAATCTTTGAGTTCTTGGCTAAAGGTTTTAGATTGATCACATAGGCTTCATAATGATACCACCCAATCAAAGGGAGGGAACGATGTCCTGGATTTAATTTTGTCTACAATTCATATCTTAATTTTAGCATCATTTGCCTTTTGACTGACAATCAGCATCAACTCTCTAACCATGCTCTCAGCTGATTCTAGTCCAGGCCTTTGAGGCAATCCACCTTTTGCAGAATAAAGCAATGGTGAGTTTTTCCCAACTTGCATATTCATGAGTAAAACACATGTTGTTTCTTTAAACCACTGAATTGGGGGGGGGGTTGTTTATGCAGCAGTAGGTAAATGAGATAATATCTAACTTAAGATATCTTTAAAGATCTTCTATTCAATCTCTAACATAAATTAATACTAATAAAATTTTAAGGTAAATCTGAAATTTCATTAAATATAAATAGTTCAGGCAATTAATCATTGCTGCTTTATAAAAGGCTACATCTTCTAAGAAATGTTTCCCTGTATGGAAACTGGAATAATCTTTTATTAGTTTGTAGGGAATTATCCATGATTCATTCACTCAACAATGCGATATCAACTGACTGGTAGGTTTTAATAGTTTCTTGATTGTAACTCATTGAGCACAAATGTGGAACTTTAGTATTTTAAATGTAACACTGTGCATTATAGATGATATACATGTTCCTAAATTCTGAAAGAGTTTTCTCCAATGGGTAATTCAGATAGCTTATTAATTTGTATTGTTTAACTTGTAAATCTACAAGTTGTAGCTCTGTAGAGCACTTATTTCTTAAGTTGAAATAACCCTATGTCCTCTCCGAAGAAATTAAGTTCTTCACAGAAAGAGTATGTTAGTATAAAAAAGATCTCCCGACCTTTACTAAATAATATAAAGAAAACCATCTCCACCGAATTTTTAGAACACTGTATTAATTGTGGTTTAGTGTTAGATACCGGCTCATTTTACTTATAAGAAATTATGCAAAATAAAATTTTATTTCTGTTACTCAATTTGATCCAGAAACAAAAGAGAACAGGACCATGGTTACTAATAACGATTATAGAGATAGTTTAAAAGCTCTCAGTATTTGCTAGGCATTGTTGTAAGTGCCCTATACATCTATTTAGGATATTCAATCCTCTCCAGTTGTCTCTGAGACACGTTCACTATGACACCATTTAACAGATGAGGAGACAGAAGCATAGATATATTAAGCAAGAAAGACAAGTTCACATGACTAGGAAGAAGCAGAGCCAAAACTGAGACTCAGTTAACCTCAGTAAACTCAGCTAAACTAACTCAGTTAACTCAGCTAAACTAACTCAGTTAACCTGAGGTCCATGATCTTAACCATATTATTCCTATATTATGGTTTGTATGTTTTTAAATGTTCTTATTTGTCTTAATTGACGTCTCAAGAGAATCTTCTGAGATACTTACAGAAGGTATGAAAATCCCAGTATGTTATAAAAGTAGAAATTTAGGCTCACAGTAAGGTTTTCACAATCTGTAATGGTTGGTCTTCCCTCTCAGCCACCTCCTGCCTCTCAACCACGTTGCTTTTCTTTTTATACATTCTCAGAACTGAGATCATCCTCATCCTTTTTTACCCAGACTGTTTTTTAAGCATTACTCCCTTTGTCTCACAAATTAAAATAAACTCACGTAAGTGTGCATGCACACACACAGAAACACACACTCACACATATACACCATCAGCCTTTGAGAAAGAAGTTTTCCTTCTTTAAATCTCACCCTTAATGAGTCACAAAATGCTGTTGGCACTACATTACCAGGTATGAAACCTTAATTTGTTACCAAAACTCAACTCGGTGACTCCTTTTTTTTTTTTTTTTTTAATTTAACTGTAACCAACTGGGGGGACCAAATGCTTGCTACTTAATGAGTTGTAAGTAATGTCATAAAATATCTCCTTGTAGTTGTCTGCGTACTTCATTAATGAGGTGGTAATTTACGTAGTGATACATTTTGTCCTGCTAATATTTCATTCAATGTTGGTTAAATGGGAAAAGATTAACGAGAATGTGTAGATGATAATATAAAATTATGTGTTTGGCAGTCAAACAAAACCAATTTTACCTTTCCTTTTCTCATATAACCATATATAATATATGAAAATTACTTTATAGAGTATTTGGTGGATATATACATGGAATTACCCCTGATACTGCAAAAATGTCTTCATCTTTGTTGGATCTTCTAATTTTCAAAATTAGATTCTTCGGTTTTCCATAGGTATTTAAAGGAATTTATTTTAATACTATTTCAATCACACAATTTACCTTTTTAAAATTCTTTGCTGATTTGATTCATGGATTTGAAAGTGGTCAAAGATAAAACATATGCATATGAATATCATTCATTCTGTTTTGAAGTATGATGCAAGTTTTTAAGGGACGGACTTTGGTGTCAGATATTTGGGTTGATATGTTGCTTCATTACATACCCTTACTGTGACTATGGGGAAAATTATTTATTTATTAAATTATTTATTTATTTTTCATTTTAAAAATTTTTAAGAAGATTTTATTTGTTTTGAGAGACAGAGAGAGAGCATGGGCGAGTGGGAGGGACAGAGGCAGAGGAGGAAGCAGACTCCCTGCTGAGCAGGGAGCCCAATGCTGGTCTCAATCCTAGGACCCTGGGATCATGACCTGAGCCAAAGGCAGACACTTAACCGACTGAGCCACCCAGGCGCCCCAGGAAAATTATTTAATATTTCTAAGTCTCAATATCTAAAGCTGCCAAATGAAGGTAATAATGCATGATTCACAGAATGAAATGGGATAACTTAAACGACCCTCAATTGGGACCACCACAAAGAAGGTAACTTGCAAGGATCAACTGAGATAAGTAAAATTCCCAGCACATAATCTAGAGTGGGTACAAGGTTCAGTAATCACATAAATAAATTTAATATGCTATGAGAGACCTATCTATTATGCTATGGATGAATTATGCCCACCGAAACCCCAGTGTGATTGTATTTCGGGGTCTTTTAGGAGGTAAAGTTAAATGAGGTCACAAGGGCAGATTCCTAATTCCTAATACAATAGTATTGGTAGCCTTATAGGAAGAAAAAGAAGTCCTCTCTTTTTTTTTCCTCCTTCTCTCTTCACCCACCTTGATCTTGGATGTTCAGTTTCCAGAACTACGAGAAATGCATTTTGATTACTTAAACCACTTTGCCTACTTTTGTCTATGTTTTTGTCTATATTTTGTTATGGCTGCCCTAGCAGACCAGTACAGATTTAGGTACCAAGAGCCAGGTGCCACTATAACAAATGCCTAAAAATATGGAAGTGGCTTTAGGACGGGGTAGAGTTCTGAGGGGTATGCCAGAGAAATGGGCATTAAGGGCAGTTCTGGTGATGGTTCACAAAGAAAAGAGGGGAGCTGGAGAGAGACCTTCCAACTTCTTAGAGAATACATTAATAATCATGAACAGAATGTTGGTAGAACTATATGGACATTAAAGGCCGTCCTGGTAAGGTCTCAGAAATGGGGAACATTATTGGAAACTGAAGGAAAGCTGACCCTTGCTATAAAGAGGCAAAGAACTCGGCTGAATTGTATTCACATTTTATGGTTTTGTGGAAAGTAGAACTTGTGTGAAATGAAACTGAATATTTAAATAAGATTTCTAAGCAACATATTGAAGGAGAGGCTTGGTGCCTCCCAACTGCTTAGTAAAATGTGAGAACAGAGACATGAATTGAAAAAGCAATTGTTAAGTAAAATAGAACCAAAACTTGAAGATGTAGAAAATTCTTAGCTTATCCATATTGCAAAAAAGGAGGAAGCATGTTCTGAAGAGAACACCAAAGATGTGGTGGACTTATCACTTGATAAAGATCTTATACGATTAGATGAGTAGAAATACTGTCAGTTTGAACTGAAGGGGGCAGATAAGAAGAAATGAAGGAAGGTTGTCAGGCTCCTTGGATTTGATAGAACAAGACAGAGAGATTCTTAGACAATTAAGGATTTCCCAAGATAAAGTAACTATTAGAAACCCTGAGAAGATACTTTGCTGGAGAACTAAAGGCAAAATATAGGGGAATACAAGATGGGCCAACTGTTGTTGTTGTTGTTTTCTACGGATTTCAGAAGTAAAGTGGCAGGTGAGTTGTTACACACTCCTTAGCGGATTCTGACTTCCATGGCCACTGTCCTGCTGTCTGTATCAACCCTTTTCTGGGATCTGGCTTTGAAGAACAGGTGACAGGAATATAGGTGACTCTAGTGGCTAAATAGGCAAGGACACAGATTCTCCTCTAGAGCCTCTAGAAGAAATGCAGCCCTGCCAGCACCTTCACTTTAGGAATCTGACCTCCGGAATTAATGTAATATATTTGTATTGTTGTAAGCCATTAAGTTTGTGGCAATTTATTACAGCAACAATAATAAACTAATACAAGTATTATTTTTGACAAGCGATTCCAATGTATATGGTCTCCAGACCCTTCTAAGAATCACCAGACGGAAAAACAAAAATCACATAAGAAAGAATATTAACTCCCAGAAACTGGTCTTATTTGCAATAGTCAGTGTGCAAAACACTAGGTTTCCGATGTAGCACAAATCCACGTGGGCACGTTTGGATTTAATAATTGAGGAAATTGCTAGCTCTTGACTATTACATGCAAAAATGTGAATTATTAAATCCAGAATTAGATCATTTTTCATAAGATAAAACTAGTAATCAAGCAGGATTGAGACTGGAAGCTGAAAAAGACACAGGATAGGGTGCTGTCGCTGGGATCCAAAAAGGCCTGCGGCTTGCGTTCAAGCAGAGACAAGCGTAACTATGGGCAAAGGGCATTTGACAATTAATTGGCTGAATGAGATATAATAAAGGAAATACAGAAATGTCCTTTAGGTTTGTAGTTGCATGTGCTGTATAGCTATAAGAGCTTTGACAGAGAGGTGCCTGGGTAGCTCAGCCAGTTAAGCTTCTGACTCGTGATTTCGGCTTGGATCATCATCTCAGTGTTGTAGGATCAAGCCCCGTGCTGGGCTCTGTGCTGGGCATGGAGTCTGCTTGAGATTCTCTCTCCCCCTCTCCCTCTGAGCCTCCTTATCTCTCTCTCTCTCTCTCTCTCTCTCTCTCTCTCTCTCGCCCTCTCCAAAAAAAAAAAGAGCTCTGACAGAGAAAGAATATACAGAAGATAAATATATCGGGACTTTTATATATTTTGTCTTTTATGGGGTAAAAGGATAATTTAATCAGGTTCTGAACAGGACAAATTTAAAATGCCTCATGATATAAACATCTTGGTGTTCAACTGAAAATTGGAACTACTGAACCACAGGAGAAAATTCTGGAGCTAACAACTTGGGATTTTGGCAAAAGACCGACTGCCTTTTAGTAAGTTTAAAATATGTTTTTTGGTTTTTTAAAACCTCTTAAGCCTTTATAGTTTTGGATAAACAAATGGTGAAGAGGGATCTGGCAAGAGAAAAAAAATGTTGGGAAAAGATTATTTTGGGCATAATTAGTTGGATATGTGTATTCTATGTAAGCCCATTTCCAATATTTTTAAAATATTTAAATGACTTAATAAAATGCACATTGGAAGCCAAAACAGTAATGATGGACTGATACAGAAATATCAAAATCCTTATTGCACACTAATTAATTCAACAATTTAATTATGAAGCCCTAGAAGGTGTTGGCTAACAATTTGTTATTGACCCAGCCAAGGAAGAACAGCAATACATCTTTGCACAAAATATCTGACATTTATTATCACTGTACTTTAGTTGACAAAGAGTACAGCTCAATTTTTTAAGACATCAGAGTTCAGAATCCGTCCTATATATCTATCTATACATTTAATTTAGTGTTTTGGCATTGCAAATACAGACATTGAGGATCAAAGAAAACTCCATATGCTTCTACATATTTTAATAGGTCTGAGAGAAGAAACCAAATACAAATAATTGCATATCAAAGCAGGCAGCTGCATTAATTCAAGATAATGTTTATGATTCACTCTGCATTATCAGTCTCTATGCTTGTCAACAGAGCAAATTACAGGCCTGAGGACAATTCACGGTTATGTATTACTCTCCAAACTGTTATTAATGCAAAATTCCAGAGTGCACACACTAAAGATTCTGTTGTTAATGGAACAAAATAAAATAAAATAAAGATATTTATTGTTATTTATGTGATTATGACTTATGGGATACATTTATAAATTTATGTTGATGAATCTACTACAAACTCACAGAACTCCAGGCTGGCTGCTCTATCTCTGACCCAAGTATGAACTTCTGGGGCAGGGATTGCATTACTTGATTTTCAATATTCCCAGTGTTTGGTCTCTAATGTCATAGATAGTAAGTGCTTAATAAAAGTTTGTGTAATGTTGGGGCGCCGGGGTGGCACAGCGGTTAAGTGTCTGCCTTCGGTTCAGGGCGTGATCCTGACATTCTGGGATCGAGCCCCACATCAGGCTCCTCCACTATGAGCCTGCTTCTTCCTCTCCCACTCCCCCTGCTGTGTTCCCTCTCTCGCTGCCTGCCTCTATCTCTGTTAAATTAAAAAAAAAAAAAATTTGTGTAATGTACAAATTAATTCTAATTGGTAATGGGAAATGTATAACTTTTTTTTAAATTTCCTTTTGCATTTCCTGAGAAACTGGCACAAATTTGTTTTACTTTCCCTTTCTAAGTAACCAATCTCTCTTTACTCCCCTTCTCAGAAGACTGCTCCCTACATTACCAGGAAAGAGGGTTTAGGATATGAATACTGATATTTAAATCCTGGACCTCTATTTCAAAAGCACTTCTGCATCAATTAAGTCTCCCTTGTATCTTTGGAGGTAAGAGGTTAGTCTGATCCAATACCCACCTGACTTTTCCAGCATTTTTCTCATCAATTATTTCTACCCTTGCAGACACCTCCCATGTCTTCTCTTTAGTAGTTCCATTAGTGCTCTACCAACCTTCTACCAAGTTCTCCTTTAATTATGACTATCTGGAGCACTGTCCTTTATCTATTTCCCAAACACTGAGTCATTCCATGTGCAGATTCCACAGCTAAAAACTCTCCTCCTACATCTCTTTTCACAGCTAGCAGCTTTCCCAGCTTCAAGTCTCCAGGTGGTGCCACCATTCAAGAAAGGTATTTTTCAACTCTCTACATAAAAGTAGGATTCTATTTATCCAAGTCTATTTTGTGTGTCACATTGTTCATTTGTTCGTATCACATATTGATATCCAAAATGTTGTCAATTTGTAATTTTACTACTTTTCTTTCTGGAAGCCCCTCCCAACCATGATGTAAATTCCATCAAGGCACATACATTCCTCATTTTATTTGCCACTATCCATTGTTTCCTGAATAGAGTCTGACACAAAGTAGTTCTTCGATAGTAAGTATTTCTAGAATGATCACATTTCAGGAAAACTTCACCACCCTGGCACTTGCTACATAGTCACACTTCCAGCTTGTCTCCTTATTGAATAGAATTATACAGTATTATGGCAAGAAAATGTCTTGAAGGCCAAGTAGTTTAAAAGCCCACCTATGTTTGGATCAGTCCCCTTTATTCTTTTTTTTTTTTTTAAGATTTTATTTATGAGAGACAGCCAGCGAGAGAGGGAACACAGCAGGGGAGTGGGAGAGGAAGAAGCAGGCTCCCAGCCGAGGAGTCCGATGTGGGACTCGATCCCGGAACGCTGGGATCACGCCCTGAGCCAAAGGCAGACGCTTAACGACTGCGCTACCCAGGCGCCCCAGTCCCCTTTATTCTTCCTCATCAGTGGTCATGCAGGTTCCATGTGGTTCAAATCATGTGACTTGGAACTCACATTTGTGTTAGTGTTCCTGTTATCTCTGTTTCCTAACCTCTTTAAATAGCAATGGTAACCTACAGTTCAGTTCTTAACTAACTTACTCATAGAAATCTGGTTTCATACTTTCCCATAATAGAGAAAAAGATCAATGAAGTCTTCCTTAATACTAATCCATTTTCCTATCTACCCTTCTGCCATATAGCAAAACAGTCACCTGTTTTTATTCCAGGTTCCCTAATTCCCCAATCCCATGCTTTAGTGGTTTTCGATTATAACACTCCTCCTTTGGTTTACTCTTTTTAGTCAAATTGAGACATTTTCAAAGATTCACTCTTCTCTCTACTTCCCATCTCTCTCCCCCCCTCTCTTCCTCCCTCCTTCTTTTGATATAGCTGTCCATTCCCTGGCAATCCCATCCGCTTCTCCCACTGTCTGTGCAAATGCTCTCACAGCCAGTATCTCTTTTGAGTTTTCCTTACACAATTTTCTAGATTTTTTTCTTATGATATAATTGATTTACAGGCATTTCACTCTGAACATTTTACCAACATTGTTTAAAATTCTTAGGGAAAAAAATAAAAATAAAAAAAAAATAAAATTCTTAGGGAAGTAGTTCCAAGATTATTGGACCAAATACATTGAAGTGGATGAGTATAGAAGGGGGATGAGTATTTTCATATTTGGAAAAACTTAGTTAAAAGCATTGGCTCTAACAATAGCAGAAGGAATTCAAATGGTTATAATGTTAATTATTAAGTACTTAGTATGTGCTCTGAACTCTGTATAATAAATGCTTGAATCATAAAATATAACTCCTCAGAAAATCTGGCATCACAATTACTAACCTTGGTAGCTCACTCATTAGTTATTGGAGTAGAATAATATAGACAGACAATCAAGTGGCTATACCTGTCACAGATTTTCCTTTACATATGCATCAATCTTAACTGGCCCTTATATATCTGTCAATGTAGAAATTCATTCACCGAAATTCCAGGGTCAGGGATTGGAGGGAGAAGTTTCTTTTCATGAGACAAAGAGTGAGAACTATAAAAGCACTATACTTCCCCAAGTTATATACCTTTAAAACAGTTTTGTCTTCCAAAACAAGATTGTTTTTTGAAAACGAGATGATCTGACAACAGTAAAGAAAGAAGAGAGGTCAAAGAAATATGCACTGTGAAACACAGGGGAGAAGGTGAGATGCTTAAAAAGGAATTTTAAATATTTTCATTTTGATCAGGTCATTTCCTCTCTTTGTTAACTAAAAAATTATTCAAGGTCTTTGGTGTTGTATGAGTGCTTAGAGATGTTGGTAGAAAAAGAAAGATCTCAAGGGGGCTCAGTATAATTCCGGTTATAAAACTGAACTTCCCTTGAATCCACCGTATTCAGAGACATCACCTTAGGATGAGCCCTCAGGATCACCACCTTTATCTCTTGCAATCAGTCTTCTTGCATGCAGTATCTTTTCTCCAATTTATCATGTATATATTACTTAATCTTCTTGAAGGGTTACTAATATACTTTACTTCTCTGCTTAAGCTATTGATTCATTACCTCCCTTCTTTTCTTATCTAATCGTGTACAATTCCTAAGCCAGATACTGAGGACAGTGTATAATTCAACATCAGTTTCCCTGTATTAGTTCCCGCCATTCCCCTAACCATATGCAATGTATCAGCCAAGTCAGGCTATTATTATTAAATGTTTCTAATTCCTTCAGCACACAAGATACTCCCAATATTCCTTGCTGTCTTTTTCTTCTACATTCTCTAGTTCTATCTAAAATATTACTTTTCTGATTGCCTCAAGTATATATGAATTTTCTATCTTTTGAAAATGTAATAGAAGTCTTTGTGATTTTAATAACTTTCAAAAGCTGATTGTGTTAATTTTATTTATATATGTATTTCCTTTAGTAGGTTTTAAGCTACTTGAGAGCAGTTATTAACTGATATACAGTCATTCAAACATATTTATCCAGCACTCAGTGGGTACAAACAGTTCTAAGTCATGTTTCAGTAATCAGTTCACACAAAAGGCTTCCCCCATCACAGTCTATGGACCGATTCAAGGGTGCACAATGAGCATTTGTATCAGTCACAACATCAGACACAATGTCTTGAGCAAAATGAATATTTATATGTTAATATATTTATAAAAACTTCCATATGTGCATATGAATATATTTTGGTTTGAATATATATAGCCTAACTAAAAAACAATTTTGACTGTAGGCTTTTTCATTTACATACTTTTACATTCTTCCTTACATCAATGTTTATCTAGCCTTTTTTTTCACTTTTGTTCACTATTTCTATATATACCATCTATATTACAGAACGCTAGAAGTTATCCAATGAAGCAAAATGGTATAATGAAATTAGCCCTTCCCATTCAGTATCCATATTTATGAAAATTGTTGCATTCAGACTGTTTCAGATGGGTTTTTTTTTCTGGCTGAGGCTTTAAACCTATTCCTTCTCATGCATACATTTTATTCATGGCATTTCAGAAGAGAACATTTTTGTCAAACCACAGTATATGATTTAGGTAACTGTATGAAGTTTAGCAAATGGATTATGCCTAGAAGTATCCAGATAGCAAATACTTCCTCTAAAACGGAGATCTACTGAATTTTGTACAATTCTTATATTTTCAATTGGCCCACTACTCTGCTGCCAAGTTCTCTGTAATGTAACCTCATGGGGAGTTAAAAGGTAGGAAAATGGCACTGAGGTGTGTACTAAAAGAAGCTGTTTCTCCTTTGGCAGTCAATCTATAAAACGGATGCCAAGCACAGATGGTAAAGATGTTCTTGGCTTCCACCGCTATCTTGACAGTCCAAATACAGTCAGAGATCACTGGAAAAGGGTAGGTGCCACACCTCCCAGCTGAGATAGCTAAAGCTCTAGTCTCTTTCTAAATGCTTTCTTCAGAACATCAGGCTCTTGTTCATTTCATTTTTGTTAACTTGCTGACAGAATAAATTGAACAGAACTATATGAGTAGGATGAAAAGAAAGTGGGAGAATAATCTCAACACCCATTGCAGCAATTGTGTTAGAAAAATCACCATGGCATCTTGGCACATTTATATAGCTGAAGGAATTATTTATTTTAAATGTACATTTTATTCATTTCTCTGTCCTGTCTTCAGTAAAATAGATAGAAAAACAAGCCTTATAAATTTATAAAGGGCTCGCATTATACTAAGGGAGTTTAACTCCTTAAACTGATTAATATACCCAAATGAAAGAACCCTTAATTGAAGTGCTAATGCCACATTAAAAAGGCAACAAAAAATGTGACCCCTCATTTCCTCATTGAGGGAATTTGTAAGAAAACTAGAAGTAGTTATTTTTCTTTAGTTTTCAAAATAACAAACTAAATTTAATCTAATATAATCTCACAAGGAAACAGACAATGCAGGTCAAGAAGTTCTGGATAACTCTGGATATGTAGGGTTAAATTAATTATTGTTCCTAAACCATAATTATTTTTAATTAAATAAGACAGTGAAAATGAAAAACACAGGATGAACGAAACTCTTAATATATTATTGCCTATTTGGAAAAAAAATGTTCTCAAAAATAATATTTATTTATTATATTTTTTATAATTTTTGAGACATTTCTATTTTGAGAAATTTCTTTTTTTTTTTTTTAAAGATTTTATTTATTAGACAGAGAGACAGCCAGCGAGAGAGGGAACACAAGCAGGGGGAGTGGGAGAGGAAGAAGCAGGCTCCCAGCAGAGGAGCCTGATGTGGGGCTCGATCCCAGAACACCAGGATCACACCCTGAGCCGAAGGCAGACGCTTAACCGCTGTGCCACCCAGGTGCCCCTATTTTGAGAAATTTCTTGAAAATTCAGTCTGAATTAAACTTTATTGAATTGGTTCTTGACATAGAGGTCTTAATGGCCTAAACATTTTATTCAGATTCATAATTTTTTCACCTGAATAGGCAATAACATACTTTCTTTGATGTTGTAAGAAAATCGGAAGTAATTTTTGACCCAACTGTTGTTATTCTATGTATTCAAGTTGAATGGGTAATACTTTGACTCTGTTGCCTCTTCACCCCTTTGTACATACTTAAGAACATAAATCCTTCTTGTATAAAGATATTTATCCATATGATTAAAATCCTTCTGCAAAAGTTTCTCTATGTAAGTCCTTCAACAAATCGTGAACAAACAAAATAATCTTCAGCATCTATTACTTTGATAGCCTAGTGATACCAACATTGAAAGCATGTGTAGAAGCCTCTCTCCCTATTCTACTGCATGAATCTTCTGGAGAAAATGTGCTTGTCTTATCCTGATTTGAAAGCCCAAACTCCTGATTTTTAACAGAGAAATTTTCTAGGATATTTTATATTATCTTTAGATAAAGTAACATTTCGATTTTTACTTTATGTGCAAGTTCAATGTACTTTTCATAAATCACATAGAAATAAGATATGAAAATAGAGTGCTTTATGTGTTCTTAACTCTATACCACAGATGTCTCTCTTTTCAATAGTTCACATGAACCCAACAATCTATTGAATCAATAAATCAATTACAACAACATAACTCTTACTGAACCAATACTAAGTCATTCCTTCCAACTAGTTATTAAAGGTCATATTCCAAATAGATGCACACCAAACTCAGTTGCTGCTGGAATTTCTAACATATGTGGTTTCCCCTGAGGGAATACTTCCTTAATCTCGATTTATGAAGTGGAAGAGAAATTAATTCCTAAAGAATTTAGACTGTGGAAATATGGAGTTGAGGTGAAGAAATGGCTGAAGAATTGGGAGAGATCCCAGGTTATCAATACTGTTCCACATGGGTTTTCTTTGGCACTGAGAAAGAGTGATTACTAAAGAGTAAAAGCTAATTGACCAAAATCTTAAAAGTACTTCTCTTTTTTTATATAAGAATTTTTTATTATGTTATGTTAGTCACCATAAAAGTACTTCTCTTACACCTACTTTTTACCTGAACTGAGATACTTCTGACAGTTTTTGCAACTTATATCACTCCATTCTGCTATCTCTTGTCAATGTTCAATACAAAGGGTGAATGATAAATCAATTTCCAGAATATGTGGAGAAATAAGGTTACTAAATTGTGCTAAGTAAAATGTGAGAAGTTAATAATATTAATAATATCTTTTCTGATAATTTAAGTTCTTTTTTCTCTATTTTTATCACTAACTTGGCCAATAAACATAACCCAGAATCTATATTTCTGTTAAAGATAAATTGTAAGCCTTAATATAAATCATTAGAAGGAACAACACTAGAATATATTTATAGTATAAAATACTAGAAATCATTTTTAACGATTGATTAAAAATACATGTACTCATACATATGGAGTATTCGGCATATTTTGAAAACAAATCAATTTACCAAACTGTCTTCAAATTATGACACTATTCATATAAAACGGTACCCTGAATTATGTTTTCTTTCTTTTATATATATGAATGTTAATGTAAATGTGTGTGTGTGTACACACATACGTATGTATATATGTATCACTTATTATTGCACAAAGTATTTCTTTCTGATGGCGAATGTCCAACTGGTTTCAGAAATGTTACATAATTAGTTGACTATGATTATTTTCTTTTTTAACTTCTAATTCCAATTATTTTATTTGAATATTATTGCTTTATAATTGTGTCTAGTGATTCAGGAACTGAAATGAGCCTTACATTTTAATATTTTGTCAATAAAAAAGACTTGGTCAAAATCACATTATTGTTTGAATAAAAGGAAAGAAGATGTAATGAACAAAAACAAAAGGTTGGAAAGCCGATGATACAAAACAGAGGAAAAGCTTTTGTTACAAGGTGAAAGTGAAGCAGTAAAAGTAGTGTTTGATATTCTAATGGATTTCAATGAACATATTCCATGCATATTTCACTACAGTCCATGCAAAATACCATGGTTTTGCAAAATTTTATTTTTAGACGGAGACTATTTGACAACACTGATTCATTGTGAAGAATAAATGAATTAGAAGTAACAAGTACTACTACCATTCAAGGAATGTTACTGGGATTTGTATTTGAGCAAATGGTGGAATTATTTTCATTCCTTTTTCTTTTCCTTTGGAAGAATTTTCAGCCACCTCTCCATTCACCTTCATATATACAATCTAACTTGTTCAATCTCACAATCCATTATATGTCCCTAGGAACATGCGCAATTCCATACCTTGCTTTTAATGCCTGGAAAACTATATTGCCCGATATATTAGTTCTCTAATGCTACAATAAAAAATTGCTCCAAACATAGCACCATAAAATAACACAAACTTATTACCTTACAGTTCTGGAGGTCAGAAGTCCCATGAATCTCATCCGGCTAAAGTCAAGCAGTCAGCAGCAGTGTGTTAATTTCTGGAGCCTCTAAAAGAAAGACAAATTCCAAGCTCATTCATGTGTTGACAATTCAGTTCCATGTGGCTGCAGGACTGCGGTCTCTGTTTCATTGCTGGCTGTCTGATGGAGACCACCTTTGAGCCTTACAAACCTCTGCATTCCTTTTACAAAACACCTGTATTTCAGAATCAAAGGGGTGCCAAATCCTTATCATGCTGCCATTGCTCTGACCATTTTTCTATCATTATATCTCTCTCGATTAGGGCCAGGAAAAGATTCTCTACTTTTACAGACTCATGTGATTACATTGACCCCTTCCTCCCAGATAGTCCAGGATAATCTCTTCATTTTAAATCCATAACCTCGATCACATCTGCATTGTCCTTTGGCCAGGTAACACAACATATTCACAGGTTCCGGGACTTAGCACATGAACGTGTTCTGGTGGCAGAGGGGGAGAGAGGAGGGTGCATTACTCTGCTTACCATACTCTCTTACGGATCAACTAATAATTTTACTATGTTCTCTTTATTACTCTGTCAAAAATATTAGCAAATAATTATTATTCTAGGTATTTACCTTTCCAAGCCAATCCCTAAACACCTCCAATCTCCTTTTCCTCATCTAGTACTGGCAAAAGCAATTAGAGGACGTGGAATTTGGTTTAAGATTTGGATTCACAGAAGCCAGCCAGATGAAATTAAGCTGTCTTCTACACAGCCATGTATATGACTGTTAATGTATAATACTTTGTCTCACATTAGTTATTAATTTTACATGCTATATTTAAGAACAGAGAATATGAAGATTATTAAGAATATTCTTGCTTGTGCATATCATCATCTCCCACAAAGAAAACCAGGTGTGAAGAATATATAATAAACGATGTTTAGCAGCTAAGGAAGTCGTAGAACGATTAAGATCACTGGCATAGTGTCAGTCTGGCTTCAGAGAACATTTCTATTCCCAAACTGTACAACTTTGGGAAAATTATTTAATTCCTCTAAGTCTTAGTTTCTACACCTAATGTGGACAATAATAACATCTAATTCATAGGGTTGCCATGACGAGTGAGTACATTTAAAATATAAGGTAAATTAAAGTTTAATCCATGTTAATTTTGAAACAGAATGGCAATATCCCTTAAGCAAGTTTTTTACATTTCTTTCTGAAATTTCTGAACAAATGAATACATTTTTCTTAAAATAAATATACATCTTAATTTAAAACTCTAACATTAAAATAATGCATTTTATTACTACCTCCTTGCAGGTATACTAATTACAAAATGGGCATTTTCATGTATCTACTGAAAACTTTCTGTTAAAATCCCATGGTATTTGAACGGTCAACTTGGAGATAATAATTTTTTAGAACAACTAAGTTTAATTATTAAAACAAAGTAAATTGCATCTATTTATTCATTCTATATCAGTTCCAGCAACAACTTCTTTCAACATTCTTTTGCTACAATTTATTTTAATTGTACTTTTGTCACCAGGAACCTCCTTTAAGAATAATTTATTTACCTAAAAAGGCATGGATAAGGTAACAGTCTTAGCTTCTTGGAAAAAAAAAAAAATTAAGACCAATAGCTTTTAACATAGTGGAATAGTTGCAGGTGCTATTGAAAAGACACCAATATATTTTGTAAATTAACTCATAAGCCTACTTATCCAAAATAATATAAATGTTATTTCTATAAATTAAACATATTGCTTCCATTAACATGTTTAAAATGTCAACAACTAAATCATTAGATTCCTGGAAGTTTAAAAAAATTCACTTTAGTGACATAACTTGAAACAATATTTAATAACTTGGAGAGCATAATCTTGAATTATAATTACTTTAAACATATTTTTGTTGAAGTATAGTAATAATAATTTTATGTGATAACCTCAGTGAATTATCAAAAAGGTAATACAGGTATGTCACCACTATAAAAATTAAGAAAAATAATAATACCAAGACTACAAAAGCCTAACCACCTTCTTCTATAAAGTAATTAATGTTTAATTGTACTTCCATGGGTTCATTTTCATCCTTCTGAACCTTACGTGAATGGAATAATCTAATGTCTCCTTTTTTTGCTTCTAGCATGTGTGAGTCAACACTATATTACTGCATGTAGCAATATCCCACTTATTTGCAGCATTATTTGAAATTCTGTTTGACAAATATAATGCAATGTATTTATCGACATTACTTTTGAGGAATATCTGACTAGTTTCTGGTCATATGGGACCATAATTTGACTAAAG
The DNA here is from genome assembly GCF_017311325.1 of Ursus maritimus. NCBI lineage: Eukaryota > Metazoa > Chordata > Mammalia > Carnivora > Ursidae > Ursus > Ursus maritimus. Next base: position 54,931,048 of record NW_024423344.1, on the reverse strand, counting down.
TACATCTACACGTGACTTGCAATGCATTTAAATACAAAATTACTTGGGTATATACCCATAAGTGGAGGCTTTTATGATCAGTTATGCAGACTAAAAGTGGTTATATAAATTTTTACTCCTATCAGCAGAGTTTGAGCATTCTAATTATTTTACATACTTGCAATCTTTTTTTTTAAATAGTCATTCTGTGTTTTGTATAGTGGATTTTCAATGCGATTATAATTTCACTTCCTTCACAAGATGAGCACATTTCATATATCTAAATTATACTGAATTTTCCTTATTGTGATGTCTTTGTTCTAGCTGGTCTCTTTTCCACTACATTCTTAGGATCTCTTTCTGTTATGCATTTGTAGGCATTCTTTATATTTCCTGGACGTAAACTCCTTGCCAATTGTAATAATTGCAAATTTGTCCAACCCTCTAGAGTTTGCACTTTCATTTCCTTAAGGTTTGCAGTGGACAGGTTCTAAGGTGTCCCCAGTGATTATTCTACTTCCTGGTGTCCATGGCTTTGTATGACCCTTCCCATTGTATGTGGGGGCTGTAACTTGTTTTTAACCCATAGAATATAGCAAAGCAGAAGAGTTATTGCTCGATTAGGTTGCATGGCAATGGAGTTGAGATGTCACTCTAATTTATGTTACAAAAAACACTCTAAACAGTGTGGAGAAATCACTTTTGCTGGCCTGATGAAGTGACAGCCATGTTGAGGAAGCATATGTGGCAAGAAACCAGATGGCCTTTAGGACTTGAGGAAAGCCTTCAGGAGACAGCCAGCAAACAGCCAGACCCCTGCCATGCAACTGTAAAGAAAGAGATTTTGACAAGGATTTGAATGATCTTGGAAGTGAATTCTTCAAACGTCTGGATGTGTTAACAGCCCAGCTGCAATCAATGTCTGTGTGTATTTATATGTATGCAAATTGTGTATAGATTATGTGTATATGAGTATAGAAATTGACAAAATGATACTAAAATTAATATGGACATGAAAAGCATAGAAATAACCAAAACAATTTTGAAGAACAGAGTTCACTGTATATTAATTTAATTAATATAAAATATTATAATTATTCAGGGTGTTACAGGCACAATGAATGATAGATAACTAAACCAATGGCACAGATTCAGGATTCTAAAGAGATTGAGATTTAAATGTACCTTCATACAGTGGAAAAGCCGCCTTGCAGAGCAGTGCAAAATGTACAGACTTGCAAAACCATAATACTGGATCAACTAAATAGATACATGAAAAACAAACTATGAATTCTACCATATATCAAGCCAATTCTAAATAGATTATATGCAGAATAATAATACACCTTTTAGAAAATAGAATAAGAAAAAATCTCCAGGATCTTGGAATAGCCAATAATTTCTTTTTTTTTTTTTTTAAGATTCTATTTATTTATTTGAGACAGAGTGAGAAAGACAGACAACATGAGCAGGGTGGAGGGGCAGAGGGAAGAGAAGCAGACTCCCTGCTGAGCAGGGAGTGCAGTGTGGGGCTCCGTCCCAGGACCTTGGGATCATCACCTGAGCCAAAGGCAGACACTTAACCAACTGAGCCACCCAGGAGCCCCTAGTCAGTAATTTCTTAAACAGGACATAGAACATGGACAATAAAGAAAACATAAATATACTGACCTGAATTGAAAATAAGAGCTACTGTTCACTGAAATATATCACTATATTAGTATTCTATTGTTATGTGATAAATAACCACAGACCTAGTGGCTTAACACAATGCGTATTTATTATCTCTGGGTCAGAATAGAGGCACGGTCTAAACGCTAAATGCTCTGTTCAGGTCTTGGGTTAAAAGTCTCATCCTGTCTCAGAAATCTGTTAACATTCTAAGCAATAAAGAAGAAAGCAAGGTATTTCTTCTTTAATATTCTCAGTTTCTCTTCACAGGCATTGATTCTTCTTTTATGTCTCTTATGTCTAGATCTCTCTGCTTTAATGTATCTTAAAATGTACTCTATGGCTTACCAAAGGGCGGAAAAAAGAAAAAGTTTCATCAAGGGCACTGCCAGTGATTGATGTCAGTGATCCAATTTAAAGAGTAGAGTGTTGCAAGGTAGACATATTCAATAGTTTTTCTGCTGATCATTCAAATATTTTTATATCTGCCAACAAAACTGTTTTGTTTGAAATCAGACCAATGTGAAAATTAAGTTGGTTTTCATCCATGTATGATCCCTATGAAACTGGGGGAGATTCTAACATTCTATTAGTCGTAATATCTGTGCCTTTTCTGTTTGAATTTGAGTGGATCCTAAGGCTGCTTTGACCAATAACACATGGAAGATGTTATAATATTGCCAATTTCTAGGACCATGACTTATGAGAATGGAAACCTAATACTTGGGTGTTGAAACCCAGCTTCCATTTTCTGAGAAAGTTTATGCATTCCAGTGGAGAGGTCCTTAAGTTTCTCAGCGAGCTCAGAGCTGACAACCAATACAAACTTGCCAGCCTTATGAGTAAGCCAGATTCAGGCCATCCTCCAGCCTCAGTCGACCTCCTCATCTGATGCCACAGACAACTGAGATCAAGTGTCACGTGAGGTCCTTTTTGAATTTCTGACTCATAAAATGTTAAGCACAATAAAATTGTTGCCTTAAACCACAATTTTCTAATGTAGTTCTTAATACACCAATAAATAACCAAAACAATCAATGATCCAGAATTTCCTAACTAAAGTGGAGTACCTTCATTCTTGCAAAGGAAGAGACTATTAAAAGGAGAAAAAAAAAAAGTCAGACTAGAAAAATATCTATTCTGGCTGAAGACCATTTACTACTCTCAAAAATACCTGAAAATATGTTTCTATACCTGGAACTATTTTATAATACAAACTATGATATATTAGTGATCCTTATTAATAATTGATAAAAGAAGCATTAATGATTATAAATATTTAATATGATACAACTTGTATAATATTGGGAGTAATAATTTTAGAATATTTAAGTTTAGATTATAAAAATAATGCAAATAATTTCAGTCTAATTCCTATAAAACCATTAAAAATTAAAGAAAAAAATGAACAAATAATAAACTGAAGCAATGCACCATAACTATTTGCATTGGTAAGATGAATTTTAACAGGATGGCAGAATAATAAATACTATCACTGGGGAAATGTGGGAGGTTAATTTCAGCAAATCCTCATATTTTTATACTAGAAAACCTTTTAAAAAGCATGTTTTTATTATCAAAAAGAAATGCACTACTTAAATGGGAGGTATGTGTAAGGTCAGCTATTGGTTACATTTGTCCTCTAATTTTGAGGATAAATATAGATATTATAGGAAGTCCATCCCTTCCCCTTGTTCTGAAGAGCACATTTAATTTTTTTGGCATCTTTATCCTTACTAGAAATGTTCCTTCCTGGTGAAACCCAGGTTTTCCATTTTTCTCAAGTATGTTTTTTCAGAAATTCCATGCTGCTAAAATATTTTTATTCTTTTATAACTGCATTTTTACTAATTTTCATATATCTTCTCATTGTATCTTTTTTTTTAAAGATTTTATTTATTTGACAGAGAGAGAGACAGCCAGTGAGAGAGGGAACACAGGCAGGGGGAGTGGGAGAGGAAGAAGCAGGCTCCCAGCGGAGGAGCCAAAGGCAGACGCTTAACAACTGAGCCACCCAGGTGCCCATCATTGTATATCTTATCATAAGACCAGGTTCAATGAATATAGAAATCCCTATTAATAATGCTACAGTGTATCCCTTGCCCCATCCCCATGCTGTCTCTAATAAAACCTAATGTTAATTTGTGTAGTTTCCACATTGGTTACTTATTTGGGTTTCCTGATATACTTACAGGTTTTTTTTCCTTTAGAAGTTGGTGTCTTTACCAAACCCACGAAGTATACAGCATGAACAACTAACTTTATAAAACAACTCTCAGAATCTCCTTTAATTACTTTGAAGACACTACTTATTCCTTGCAATGATAACAGCATTGGTCAAAATACATTAGGACTGTTATTTCAGATTTTTTTTTGCATAAAATAAAGACTTTATAGAGCATTTTTGCAGTGGAGGGGACAAACTGGACACCTTTTAAAGGCTAAACATGCACAATGGTTGTAAAAGCAACAGAAAGAGTTTCACTAATGATTCTGAAGACAATTTTAAAGGATGGTATTTCACTTAAAAATTTAAAGAAAAAAAGGCTTACTCCATATGGAACATAATTCATTAAAAAATAAAAAGAGAAGATATATAAAAGAGAATGATACAAAATGATCATTTTAAGTGTATGCAATGGTAGCCAAATTATCTTTGTTCAAACTGATGCTTGCTGGAAATTAACCTGAATAAAATACTTACGTTCTTCAAAAGATTCAAAGTGAATTACTGTTCATTTTTCTCATTAGTTTTTTTTTTCCATTAAAAGGTTTTATTTTTTCAATTGAATTCAGATGAACACAAAACATATAGAAGCCTGATATTCTGGAGGATTATCAAACCCCAAACGTGATCTAAAACTGCATTATGAATAGTCGCTTTAACTGAAGTGTCAGACTCAGATCTCTGATTTGGAAATCCCTTTGGCTCAACATGAAGGTAGTTGCTGTCATAAGAAACTAGATATTTGAAAAATGCATTGCAATTCTGCTGGCAGATATTTTCTTTAAAAACTCCTATATCCATAGTTCACAAGAAATGTCTCATTGCCTTATGAATATTTTAAAAGTAAGCAATATTCTTCGCTTAACTCTCTGTTTATTTCAGGATATGTGAAACAATTTCTAAAGATCAAATCTGGAGACATTTGAATATAATTGAACCTATTTTTGTTCAGGCTTTAAGTAAAAATAAAAATGATAAAGAGATGGTCTTAAAATACTTTTAAATATACACATCCCATACTTCTTATGAAAGTTTAGCTATTATAAAATGCAATATATCATTTATGGCTTTCATATCACTTTCAAGATTAAATCAGAAATATATTTCAATGTACAAAATATTTCATAATTTAAGCACTTAGGAACCAATTATTACAGTAACTAGAAAGGTAAACAGGATGCTATAATTAAACTAAATAATATGCCCATTATTGCTGGATACCACATTGAGTATATTAGTGATCAGTAAATTCTTGTCCCATGAATTAATCCACCAAATTAAATTAACTTTCAATCACAATTCAAGTATTTAAGAATGGGATTGTTATTTCAACTGAACATAACCAATGCAAATTATTATAGATTTAAGAAAAAAGCATTAGGCTCTATAGGTAAATGATAACATTTTAACATCAAATACAATGACATATATATTTTCAAATAATTTTTTCTAACCTCTCAATTAATATAAGCTTCAATAACTCACCCATTCATTTATTCATTAGGTCAATCATGAAATGTTGTCAATCTTTAGTTACATACATATTGACCTCATAAGATGCCAGATATATTGGTAAGTACTTCTGTATTAGAGTTAAATAAATTCACATTTCTGTATATGATGAACTAATAGGCTGTGTAATTATTTTTGTTGTGTTTTATTTTGGAAATAGTTGTGAACCAGAAGCTGCTAGTTATGTAGAACATGGAACATGAGAAAAAAAATGCATGTGAAAAAGACTGTGGCTGTAAAGAAATAAATCACAGGGATGCAGAGCACAGCATAGGGAATATAGTCAATAATATCGTAATAACTTTGTATGGTGACAGATGGTAACTATCTTATGCTGATCATTTTGTAACTTACATAAATGTCGAGCCACTATGTTGTACACCAAAAAATTAATACAATAGTGTATATCAATTATACTTCAATAAAAAAACTCCTTTACTACTCCAAGTTATAATAATCAAAAGAAATGACAATGAACCATTTTTTGATTAAAGAATATGAATTTGCCAGCCCTCTTCACCACCACCCCCAAATCAAGAAGTACATACCAGAAAGATGGGATAGGATGAGCCAAGATACAGAGAGATTTAAAGCACCATCTATTCATTGTTCTGAAGCACCCTATGTGGCAACGGAAAAGAACATTCTTGAAGATGTGTCAGGAGCTAATTGCTTATTTTAAGAGACTATTACAAATCAGATTATGTCAGTCTTTCACATGATACCCCATTTAATATAATCCCCATAAAACTGTGTTCTGAGGTAGGCAGACCTAAGAATCTTTCACAAAGGTGGGGCGCCTGGGTGGCACAGCGGTTAAGCGTCTGTCTTCGGCTCAGGGCGTGATCCCGGCGTTCTGGGATCGAGCCCCACATCAGGCTCCTCCGCTATGAGCCTGCTTCTTCCTCTCTCATTCCCCCTGCTTGTGTTCCCTCTCTCGCTGGCTGTCTCTATCTCTGTCGAATAAATAAATAAAATCTTAAAAAAAAAAAAGAGAATCTTTCACAAAGGAGAATAAATTCATGCACACTGGTGACCTGATCACCTCTCAAATAAGTTTTAATTATAGTCTATCGGAAAAGAACACTTGTTCTTTCTACAGTTCAATGCTTCTTCCAAGGAGATGGGTTTGCAGAAATCTTTGGCCTGAGCACGAAATACTCTGCTTGCCAGTCTAAGGAACTAATTTTTTTTTAAAAAATCTGAATGTAAGAAGGAAAACCATAAAAAAAAGACAATACCATGATAGTGCTAAATGAGCAAACTGCACTTTAAAAGACAACTCTAGACAACAATTTGGGAGTTGGGGAACTAAAGGGCCTGAAATTAAAATGGAAAAAAATAGACATTTAGTGAAAGAAATGAGATGAGAGATACTCAAACCTTGAATAATGACAAAGGTAGTAATGTTGGCAAGAAAGCTATAGCTTTAGATAATTAAGAGCAAAAATAAAATAAGTTTTCTACTAATATTTTGAATATGTAAATGAATAAACCTAAAGGATAAAAATCAGACTTTTAGATTAGTCAACAAATAATATAAGAAAAATTAAGGCAAATCTAGGGAGACAGGTTTTATTATAAATCTGAGAAATTTCACATAAGTTAAATGATTCAGGAGGCATGCGGATATAAATCCTGGATTTTTAAGAGTGATCTAGGCTACAAATATATATTTATGCCTTAGAATTTATATAGAGTTGAAACTGTGTCAACTTGAGCACATGTAGAATGAGAAGGAAAATAAGCCAAAGACGAAGTTGGGAAAACACTTAAGGGACAGAAAAGGAAGATAAAAATGAAAATGCCAAGTGTCTGTCAGTATGTGGACCTACCAGAACCCTCATATATTGCCAGGGGGGGGTGTGAAATTGATACAGTCACCTTGGGAGATTGTTTAGTAGTAAACACTAACAAAGACTATATGCATTCTCTTTAACTCAGCAATTCCTGTCCTTAGCAGACGACCTCCTGAAGAGTGCTTAAATTTTTAATAGAAGTGCATGCAAAAATGCTCATAGCAGTTCCAATAAAAAGTAAAAAAAATTGGAAAATATTCAAATATCCTCAACATTAAAGGGATAATAAACTATGATATGGTCACACAAGATATCATTCACTAGTGAGAATGAATGGATTAATCCACATACACCAATATGGATAAATCTCCTAAACATAAGATTGAGTTGAAAGAAGCCAAATACAAATGATTAATAATATATGATTTTCTTTATATAGAATATAAAAAGAGCCAAGACTATTCCGTGATGTTAGAAGTTAGTAATGATATCCTTGAGGTAGTATTTAGAGGCTGGGAGGGAGCAGGTAAAGGGCAATGTGGCATTGGCAGTCTTCTGTTTATTGATCTGGCTGCTGGCTACACTGAGGTGTTCAGCTGGTGTAAATCTAGTGAGCTGGTGATTTCCTCTACGTTTGTTAGATGCCAGAACAAAGGTAAAATATTACAAAAGAAATGACCTGTTCAATCGCACACAAAACTTTGAGCCCAGATCTCTGAGTCCATAATTTTTACTCAGTTCTGTAACTAATAATCACAAAATTATGGAGCTATCTAAAGAAAGGACCGAAGAAGAACGAAAAAGACTGCACACTGAAGCAGAGGATGGCATCTATTGCCTTCAGATAAATTCACATCTGTACTTGGTGCGTCGACATTTGACAGAATCTTGTTTAAATAAGAAAAGTTGTCACATTCTCTACAGTGCTATGTATCTGAGATAAGTACTAAATGTAAACTTGAATTACATTTCAATCAAAGAGGTTTATGTCATAACATATCCTTCTATACAAGTCTAAAAGTATATAAAAATGAAAAATTACAACAGTTTCTTGAAGATGACACTCACATAATAAAAATGCTTTTTACTTTACTCAGTCTATTAAAAAAGCTACTTCACAATGTAGAAAAAATTATTTTTGGTGTAAAACAGTAGTATGATAATACCTTAGATCCTAGACATATTTACTTACATGAGTATATTTTATCAGATAATAAAAAGCTGATTTTGTCATCTATGCAACTGATAATAATCTTTGCTATTGAATTGATTTTGTAGATACTTAAATAAAATAGAAAAATGACAAGGAAAGGTGTTTTGCCATACAGATGCACGTTGCAGAAACTAGACAGAGCGTGCAACGTTGGTGTGCTCAGCTGAAAACCCCTATTCTCAACCTTCTGAACAAGTCATCAAAAAGTTTTTTACAACCACGTGCTGCTGTAAACTACCTGAAAAAATTAGTTTACAGATCAAATAGAATAGATACAGGAACAGGCAGGAATGATCTGTAAAGATGAACTATTTCCTGTACCTCCTCCTTTCTCTAAATGCTCCTGAGAGAGAAGATACACATCTGGCTTAAGTGTAATGAGCCACAAGAATTATAGATGATGCTTCCACCTCTTCCCCAACCCAAACACCTAACTCCTCCCCTTAACAGTTACTAGTATTGCAAATATGATTTCTCCTTTCTTTGTTAAAATTTTCTCTGTCTTTCCTGTTAAACCTACATGTCTCTTACTCATAGATATCCTGATTCCTGCCAGCCTATCTGAACATAATGTATCTACTTTCATTTTTGCTATTAATTTTTCCTTCAAATGTATATCAAATAGGAAAAAAAAGATAGAGGAAATTAATCAAGTAACTTCAAATAATTAACTTCTGAGTGTTCTCCTGCCCATATCCACATCTCCTATATTTTCAAATTAGATTTTTACATAGAATTGTCCAATGATTTGCATTTAACAAGAGGTCTATATTTCAAAACTACTGAAAATAATCTGAGAAGGAGTTATGAATTCTAAGCCTCCAGTGTCACAATGTCAATCTTAAAATAACTGCTTTTTTTTTTAACTTTAACTTTGAAATAAGCTCTGTTCTACCAAAAGTCGATTGCCACACCCTGCATTTGTTTTGTAAGGATGAGCATTCTTTCAAATACAAATGCCTGCAACTCAAGGAACAACCATAAGAGAATGTCTTTGCACTTTTACATGAGCTTGTATGTACGCAACTATAGTACAATATAAGGCTTTCTTCAAACCAGATTCACGTCTTAACCTGAATTTGGTTTTGGCAACTATTTAGACAATCAGGCTCCACTTTTAACTGGCCCTTTAAGGTACAGGGTTTGTGAAGACAGCCTGCTATAGATCCCCATAATTTCCAGAGTTGCAAAATGAAAAATATCTTCAAAAAAAAGTTATCAAAGGCTTGAACTTTATGAAACTTAAGCAATACAATAGTTGAAACTCAATTAATACAATATATATGTACAATATACATGTTACATATCTCAGAAGAAAATTCTCAATCTTATATTACAATCTTCACTATACTTGGTCCTTCTATCTCAGTTTATATGTTAGAGGATATGCCTGCCAATTTACATAAAAATTTTTGGTTGTTGGCTTCCAAATGAATGTATTAAAGAATTTGATAGCAACTGACATCTTTACAATATCTAGTGTTAAAACTGTAAATATGCTATGCCAAACACATTAATATCTTCTTTAACATATCTAATGGAATTTTTCATATAACTTTTATACATCATTTAAATTTACACATAGATATTTCATATTTTTGGTGTTACTCTATTGTATCAATCTAAAATACTGTGTTTTTAGAATATCAAAGGCAACTAAATTTTGTATAGTAATTTTCTATCTAGTGACTTTGTCAGTCTTATTAGTGCTAATCATTGCATGCAGATATTTATGAATTTTCTAGGTACAAAAGCATATCTTCTGAGAATGGCTTTAAAATATATTTAAATATATATTTAATTTAAAACTTAGTTTATGAATTATTTATAACTTGATTAATAACTTATAAATATGAGTGTTAATTATATTTTAGAATATAATGTAAATAAAGGTATAAAATAGTTATAAGAAAAGTATACGTTATGTATAAATATGTAATTATAAAATAATTTGAAGTAACATGAATAGGTTTTTAATTTTTTAGGTAGTATTTTGGTGAATTTTAGTTTTCTAGAATTTTTTTCTATTTTATCTGATCCTCCAAATTTACTGAATATATTATTTATCATAATATAATCTCATTATTTATTATCTGAAGCACCTCTAATCCTGTCCCATTTTTATTCATCACATTTGTTGTATGTTTCTTCTCTATATTATTAATTTTGCCAGATAATTGTTATTATGCCTTAAGTTCACTGATACCTCATTTTACATTATTTAAATTTCTCATATGTTGATCCAGTGAATTTTTCATTTCAGAGATTCTATTTTTCAGCTTCCATTTCTCTACTCATTATAATAATCATGTTTTCCCTTAAAAGGTCGATCCTATTTACTGTAGCTATTTTAAAGCAATTGTCTGCTAATCTCTCTTGTCTGTCATTTGGGGACTTGAATTTATTTTTCCTGTTATTTCATCTGCTTCTTCCGAAGTCTAGTATTTTTTTTTTATTGGAAATTTGACATTTTGCATTGTACAGAGTTCAATATCTGTATTTTGTATTCTACAGTCAAAGAATATTATTATTGTTTGGGAAAGATAAGTTACTTACAAATAAAGCTAACATTTTGAGGCTTCCTTTAGGTAATGTTTGGTGTATCCAGAGAGTAGCCTTTCCTCAAGAGTAATTTAAGACCTACTTTATATCCTGATTCTTTAGGTGGCTCTCCTGAATACTCCATATTTGGGTAATGGGAATGTAAATGTCTCTCAGCTCTGAGTAATCTCTGAAATTTGTCCATCAACCTTTTGGGTGTTCACCATATAAATATGAAAATCGGTATCCAGCAAAAGACTAAAGGGGATGACATGAATGTACTTGTAAATTTTTTCTTGGCATATCTCTCCCTTTTGTAGTTTTTTTCCCTACAAATCACAGCTGCCTCAGCTGTCAAAAATTCTGATTTCTTATTCCTCAACTCATTACAGTCATTGTGCTTTGCTTGGGTTACTCATTTTTACACCATTCCAGGAAAACCTCTTCACAGAGACACCTGAGGTTGTATTAAAACTCATGTCATTTGTTTTCTTTCACTCAAGGAATACAGTCCTGTGCTGTCTTCCTCCCTATTTTCTTGTATATTTTCAGTTTCCTTCCTATTTAAAAATGAAATGAATGCAAGCTGGTACAGCCAGTCTGGAAAACAGTATAGGAGTTCCTCAAAAACTTAAAAATAGAACTACCCTATGCTGCAGGAATCACACTACTGGGTATTTACCCCCAAAATACAAAAATTCAAAGGGATATATGCACCCCTGTATTTACTGCTTTATTAGAGCATTATTTACAAAGCCAAACTATGGAAGCAGCCCAAGTGTCCACTGATAGATGAATGGATAAAGATATACATATATTTTCTTTATTCAGCCATAAAAAAGAATGAAATCTTACAATTTGCAACAACAAATGTTGCTAGAGAGTATAATGCCAAGTGAAATAAGTCAGAGAAAGACAAATACCATATGACCCACTCATACGTGAAATCTAAGAAACAAAACAAATGAGCAAAGGAAATAAAAAAAAAGCCAAACTCCCCCCTCCCCCCAGAAGCAGAGTTTTAACTATACAGAACAAACTGATGGTTATTAGAGGGGAGGTTGAGGGGGTATGGGGATCAAAGAGTACACTTACCATGATGAAAAAAAATAAAATAATTAAATAAAAATAAAGACAAAATGAAAAGTCTTTTACCAGTTACTCCCAACAAGGCTGAAAGTTGAAGTTTATACTTGCCTGTTTGGTTGTTTTTGAAAATCTGCTATGTCACTTTTTAGGGTTTCCAATATTTTTAATAATTTATTTCTTTAAACAGGTTGAGCCTGAATTATTTTAACTACCACATCATATAAATCTATTATCTGTAGACTACACATGGCTGGTATGTAGTTTCTGTTGATTCTCACACAGGTTCAGCATTTCTTATTTCCTTGTATGCTTTGTAGTATTTCACAGTTTCTGGCCATCGTCCTTAAATGATAGTCAGTGTTCTGAAGTCAAGGAGAGTTGTCCCTCTTCTCCCTCCTTTCTGCTACCATAGGTTTGAGAAAGTCTCAAGACAAACTGACAATGCATAAGCCCCTGGCTCACCCAGGCTGAGCATGCTCACAAATATATAAGACAAGGTCAAGTCTCTGACCATAAACACAAGATGATTTTTTAAAAAATTTTCTCTTCTTTTCCACTTTGTGCCAAGGAAACGCTCTCTGCGCTTCTCAACATTTGTTCACTCTTACTTGAAGATTAGCTCGTTAGCTCAAGGCAAGGGAAAGTGACAAAACTCTGGGCTGTGATCTATGTCTTTGGTCTGCATCAACCAGGAAACCAAAATAGAGCTGACTGGAGTATGGGTAAATGCCGTGAGGGTAAATGTACCTTTAATGCACAGTTTTCCCCCCTTTTCTTACTATAGGTTTTATGTTAAAAAAAAAAAAGTATGCAGGGGTTTCTCACTATCTTTTTCAGATTACTAATGATCTGAAGCATCTGCTATTTTATATTTAATAAGCGTATTTTTTTGTGTTGACCTAAGCAACTTAGTTTGCCATTATTAGAAATTTAATCCCTCATGAATATTTTTAAGAATTTTATAATTTTATTGAAAATGCTGTTCTAAAGAAATTAAACACTTTCTGATGTCAGCTTAGTTTACACTTGAGCAAGATGGAAATTGAGTGATAATGCAAAAGTTTTAATTTTGATTAAGGTAAAGGGAATTACTGTTCCATCAATTGCTTTCCTAATATTCAAACAACAGAGGTGCTGAAGTTAGATAAACATAATTTAATATTTTATAAATGGTCTAATAATAATCAATATCCAAATTGATAATATTCACCATTTTGAAAATGATTTAAGTTTACTGACAATGTTATCCAGTAAGTGGGTATCCATTTCTGAGATTATTTGAATTTATAATAGTAACACAAGATATTAGAGCCGAAGGAAAAGTAAGTGGTTTAATGTACAATGAAGATTTGAAATCACTTAGGCTTTTTTTTTTTTTTTTTAAGATTTTACTTATTTATTTTAGAGGTGGGGAGGGGCAGAGAAAGAAGGAGAGGGACTCTCAAGCAGACTCCTCGCTGAGCATGGAGCCTGATGCGGGGCTCGATCCCAGGACTCTGAAATCATGACCTGAGTCAAAACCGTGAGTCTGACACTTAACCAACTAAGCCACTCAGGTACCTCAGGATACTTACTACATATGTTTTAAATGTTCATATATATTTGAACAAACTGTGCCTTTATTAGATTCAAATATATGGCAATGTACTGCTTCACCAACACAGATTTCTACACTGCACAGTAACATTTGAGTTACAGGATTATCACATAATCCATATTCCATTCGGAAATACTGCTGTTAGAAATATTTATCCTGAGGTTAAGGTGTTTCTTCTTGTACTTCCCTAAATCCTCTATAAGCCAAATCCTTATAATTATAATAGTCCTTAGTACTCTAATATTGAGTTTAATCCACTATCAACATGAACTGAACAAATACTATTTTGGGCATCACATGAGGCATTGCTTTTGGTGAAAAAAATTCCAAAATGCCAGCATACCATAGGCAAAGTAGATTGGAAAGAGAATAACTTACTTGAGTTCTTTCAGAAGAAAAATGTTTCATTGGATTTTAAGTCTGTCATCATTCAAATGAACTGAACCATGATAACCACACTTAAAAAGCTGGAAGAAGACACAAAAAAGAAAATCCTTCCTATATACTCATGCCAGAAAGTTAGAATTTCCCTAGCAGCAAATTTTTGTTACGCTCCACTACTTAAGGTATTGTTAGGGAATGTTAAAAGGATTTGCCATGGTAAGTCCACATGGTTAGAATTATGGTATGTGGAAATAGCATATCCAAGAAACCATGTTAGAAAAATAAAGCTTTTCAGATTTACAAGACCCTATTAATGGGACATAAAACAAGGAGGGAAGTCACACTAAAATTTAAGTTGCCTAAACATCCATCTCCAGAAACGAAAGAAGGTTAATTTATTAATCTGTATCACAAAATAAATGGAGAACCATAAATGTGCTCTGATAAAATAAATTTTCCCTTCTAAAAATAAAAAAGCCTACACATATAATAAACATATTTAACTTAAATATGTATTATAAAATTCTTTCCCATATGACAATTTTTAAATCAATTATTTGCATATAGGTGAAATGCTAAATAATTTAAATTGTTATTTGGTTATTATCACAAAATATGATCAGTTTATTAAACTTCAGTTTTTCTTTCATTTCAGGAGACCACCTTAAATAATATTATTCAATCACAGGAGTTTCAAGCCCTAATTATATCCTGAACAATACCTCAAAATCCAATAAAATTCAGTATTTATATTTAGATAATTCGAGAACATATTTATCTGCCCAAGAGTGTATTCATGGCTTTGTAACAAAGTACCACTTGTCATATGTAGACGGGATTGAGTAGAATACTAACAGTTACTTCATGTCCAAAGAAATACTGATGGGGCTTCTTTGAGAAATCAGGACTTACTCAAGCTCAGGGTACAGTGGTGGGGGGAGTCATAATAAACTGAACATGTTCTTAACTCATCATCTTGAAGTTTACTAATAATTTATAAACAAATCCCATTTTGTGCAGATTCAATACAGACAAAAAGACAAACACACAATTTTATATATGAATGGGAAGTTGACATTCAAATATCAATATGAAAATATATTAATTTCTGATTAGCTTGTCTGTGACTTGATTCCCCAACTCTAATGCACCACCACCCAGAAATAGAAGATTTGAAGAATTTCTCAGCTTTTCTCTCCATCCCATAGAGGAAAATGGCTTCATTAGTAAGAGAGACAACATAAACTCTACTATTATGATGGAGATCTGAAGAAACAAGTAAGGCATCTGATGTTCATGTAATAGATCTAGGACTGAATTTCCAGGGAAATCACAGACTTGAAGTGGGAACTACTAAAGGCCAGTAAGCAGACTAACCAAATGTGAAGACAATTGCAGTGGAATTCCGCCCAGCATTCACAGAAGATTTCACTGGTTTAAATTAAATCCAGGGAGACTGGAAATCTGGCAAGGGAGTAAGAATTCTTTCAGTACCACTAATAAACGGAAGAATTCTTTATATAAGGCAGATTTTGCTTTCCTAGGCAGATGATTGAGCATGATTTCCAGCCCCCGAAAATCTGCACTTAGGTAAAGAGAGACATTCCCTAAAATATTAACAAGTGTTAACCTATTTACATGTAAATATCACAGAATTTCACACGGAACAGAGATACCACATTACAGCACATGCAGTTATTCTCCAGGTAGAAATATAAAAAAAAATATATAACCCATAAAATACACAGATAATAATTTAGCATTTAACAGTAAATTTTGTAGAAAAGTATGTTTTCATGTCTTTTATATGCATATGGTTTTAATTGTACATTTTCAGGGCTCACTGCTTTCCTGATATTCATAATTACATCTATATATATCTGCATCTATCTATAAATAAATTTATCTTTAGAAGCCTACTCAAACTCATCTATAGATGGTCTGAAATTACAAACTTCATGTACACAAGTATTTGTTGATCCCTTCTCTTCCCAATGATTCGTGCTCAAGTGGTACCCTCCTCAGTAAATGTCACTTATGTTAACACCACTGTGCCAATAAAATGTTGTAAATCTGACCTTGATCTTTATCTTTCTTTCACACACCATATCTGGTACATCAGCATATTTTCTGGGATATATCTTCCTAATGGATCTGAAATGATCTCACCTAGACTATCAAATGATCTCACCTAGACTACCATAATAGTATTCAAAGTGATCGCCATCATTCTTTATTACCATCTACTTTCCACATAGATAAAAACACATCATCACTGTGCCAATCTTTTGATCATATCAAAACAAAATCCAAATCCTTGCTCTTAGTAAGAGAACATAAAAAAAAACCAAAAAACAACAAAAAAATATTAACAAGCCCAAGGTTTTTCTTCTAAGTCATTTCCTACCATATTACTCCTAGCTCACTCTACTTTAGGAAGACTTATGTCTTTGCTCTTCCTCATTAATAACAAATTAATTAGCACAGCAGTAAATTTGTTCTTGCTGTTCTTCATGCCAGGAATGAACTGCTCTCCAACTCACTTCCCACCTCATTCAGTATCTGCCCAAATGCCTCAGCCTTCCAGGACTATTCCTACAAAAATGGCCCCACCACCTATCATTTTTCATTTTCTTATCCTGTCACATTATTTCCTAAAATTACATTGTTTTTAGTTTACTATCTCTGGCAACTAGAATGAAAGTTCCATAATGGCAAGGATTTCATCAGTGTTCCTATCTGCCATATCCCCAAAGAACAGTGCTTGGCTCATAGAAGATTTTTTTTTTAATTTTGTTAAATTTATGAATCTTTGATTGCACAATTAAGGGTATTCTTCTTTAGAGAGTTTAAGATCAATTTTACCCAAAAGCTTACAGATAAGTATTTAGGGAGCTATGGAATAATGGCACACTAATAATTAGAAAGAAGGCTTGGATCAAAATAAATGATAATTGTAACAATTAAAATGTGGAAATAAAAAAATTCACTTGTAATTCAGTGTCACCATCTTCCTATTTTTCTTTAAGCAGGAATTATTAGGACAATTATACTGCTTAATATTACAATGAGTTTTTTTGGTTTGGTTGTTTTACAAAGAGCTATTTTAATGTAATCTAAGAATGGAATGAATCACAACCTACTTCTCTGGAAGTAGCAAATTATGATTGAGATCCTGTATACATACAGGAGAGAGGGAAAGAGAGAGAGGAGGAAGGAAAGAGGGAGGGAGAAAAAGAGGGAGGAAGGAAACTATTTGCCTTGTAATGCATAATGGGATGCATATTACTTTGTGTCTTCTAAAATTATGTGGTAAAATGAAAATTTATTAAAAGCATTGTGAAATCGGGGTGCCTGGGTGGCACTTGGTTAAGCATCTGACTCTTAGTTTTGGTTCAGATGGTGATCTCATGGTAGTGGTCTCACAGTCGTGAGATCGAGCCCCGCAACAGGCTCTGCGCTCAGCATAGAGTCTGCTTAAGATTCTCTCTCCCTCTCTCTCTGCCCCTCCTGCTGGTGCTCCCCCTACCCTCTCTAAAATAAATTAATACATCTTACAAAAAAGTGCTATGAAATAAATCAACTAGGGGTTTAGAATCCAGACGGCTGATAAAATAAGCAAATATATATACTTAGAAATATCCACAGAATGAAGATAATATACTCAAGAAAACTTATGATGAACATAGCATATTTCCAGTAATTATAATAACTTTCTCATAATTTCATTCACAGTAAGCCATTTTGAATGACGCTTATGATGCATTTGTTGAAAGAAGCAGGCAACAGAATAGAATGTGTGGTTTGACTTTAACTTTGTTACACTACACAAGGCACACTGTCCTTGTCAACCTTATCAATTACTCTATTAAAATTTATTTATTACATTGGTTTGCAACTGTGTCTCAGAACTACTTGCAGACAACGATTCACTCAATTCATGAGTTCCTTCTTCCAAAAGATCGATTACCTTATTATATTTTCTAGACCATTACCTGGGATTGAAGTAAGTCTCACAACATATTACTTAGGTTGTCCTTCTACTACTTTTAAATCTGAGTTTATTAACCTTTCTTAAGCCAAGAGAGAATTTACAAGATTTCTAGATTTTTATTGAAAACTGTTAGTCTAAATGTTTTTATTAACCTTACATATTTCATCCACTGTCTTATATATATTTTGAGTATGCATTACTATTTTATCTGAAACAAAGGAAACTAATACATTTTAACATAACTAATATGTAAGCACAAAAGTTTTGTTAAAGAAAGATGGAATAGCTCTTAAAAGTATAGCCTGGAAGCAAAGTACAAATTAGTCCATCATGTTCAGTATTCTCTAATAATAGCCAATGTGATGAGAAGTTAATTCAATGATAAGGATGTTCTCTCCCTCCCTTGCAAGATGTATAGGTTTATACTATTTTTAGTACTCTAATCTGTTGTTATCTTAAAGTGCTAGCCTGTTGACCATACTATATTCTAGCATCTAATTTCTCTTTAATGATTTCTGACTCAAGAGTTCTGAAATTTAGATGAGAAGTTGATTGCTTTAGGGAAAGAACATTACAAGTACGTGAATAATTTATGTTCTAAAATATAAAAGAAATAAATGCAAAAAATGCAACTTTTCTTATTTGATTAAAGTGTTAGACTGCTTTTATAAGAAGAATTATAGAGATGATAAGTAAATGTTTGGTACTTTAATACTATTCTCAAAGATACGGCCAGTGCGTCAATTAAGTATACATACTGAAGCAGAGGAAAGAAAAGAAAATCACAATCACTTGCAAATAAGATTTTATACTTGAAAGCCCAGGATCAAAATTAATGTATCTTTAAGATGTTAGAAAATTCCATACAAAACACAAGACATAACACAGAAGTAGCTTTTCTACAACAAAAATACACAAGTAGAAAATATGTTTTTAAAATAGACAACAAAAATATAAATTATAGTAGAGTGAAAACAAGAGACACCCAAAAACTATGATAAAAGAAAAACTTTACTAAAGGACATAGCAAAGCTTGATGTAAAATGAGGTATTTTACTTTTGGAAAGGAAATCAATAGTCAGCAGAATCTCACTTATGTTGCTTGAGCATAGTTTTATGCAATCTTTTTGGATGTTAGTTTTAATTATTATTAAATATGAAATATCCCTCACCTTTGGTCCAGCAATTCCACTTCTAAAAATTTTCCATACAAATGACTGCAATGTAAAAAAATATTTATGTGAAAATAATTTATCCAAATTTTTATTATAATATAAAAATTTGAATACAGCTTAAATATCTATCAAGAGGGGACTAGTAAATAAATTATAATATATATGAATCATTATCTCAGTTAATAAATACTGTGACATGATGAGATAGTCTTTCTTTAAAATGATTGTTTATGCATATACAAATATAAACAAAAAATATATACAGAAAAACATTCATAATATTATCTCAGCTTTGAAAATATATATAAAAGTGTATTATGTAAATATATGCATTTACTGGAGCAAAGCTCATCAAAATGTCAAACACCATTATTTCTGAAACATTGAATTTCACAGTGATTACATTCTTCTATGTCCTTTACTGTATGATTTAAATTGTGGATGCTATGCATCTGCCATTTTCAAAAATCTCTTTTATTAATTAAAGGGTAAAAATTAAAGTAGAGCTAAAAATGTATTTTTGTTTATATGATTATTATTTATCAGCATATAATTATCAGAACAATACAGTGCCATACCGTTTTAACACTAATATCTAAAATAAGTGATGCATAACTTATTTTTTTTCAAAGATTTTATTTATTTATTTATTTATTTATTTGTTTGTTTATATAAGAGAGAGGTAGAGAAAGAGAGAGAGAGTGCATGAGCAGGGGGAGGAGCAGAGGGAGAGGGACATGCAGACTCTGCACTGAGCACAAGGTCCCACGCAGGGCCCAATTGCACGACCCCGAGATAATGACCTGAGTGGAAACCAATATCAGATGCTCAACCAACGGAGCCACCCAACGATGCATTACTTTTAAGGTTATTATTAGGAATTTAAAATTTTTTCTCCTGAAATTATATTGGCATTAGAAGCTATTTAGTACTTTATTACTATTTTATAGAATATTTTATAGAAGCTACTTCTTTAAAAGATATATATAAATCATACAGACATACGGAAAGTTGTCTCTAAATATATGGGAAAAAGTACCTGAAAAAATTGGATGTTTCAGATGTTAACTCTATTTTCTTTAACTGTAACAAAAGTGTTGATCTGGGGGGAGCCTGGGTGGCTCAGTTGGTTAAGCCTCTGCCTTTCTCAGGTCATGATCCTAGAGTCCAGGGATCAAGACCCACATTGGGATCCCTACTCAGCAGGGAGTCTGCTTCTTCCTCTGATCCTCCCCACTCTCATACTCTGTCTCCACTCTCTCTCTCAAATAAATAAATAAAATCTTAAAAAAAAAAGTCTTGATTTGGAAATGGATGTTCATTAAAGATATGTTAAACTTTTGAAAAAACAGAAATACCTGCTTAATATGAAAGAATATAGTAAGATGATATAAATATATATTTCTATTATTTCTATACATGTTATTTCCTTTAATTATAAACTAAATTTGCAGGGGTTTTTTTCTTTTTTAAATGAGGGATTAATCACATATGATGACAGAAGCAGAATACTTTATTTCTAATTTCTAAGGTTTTTTATTTTTTTTAGTTTTAGTTTAATCTGTGCCTTATAAAAAATGACATGTTATCCTCCTCTTTAACTTATAATTTTAGTCTCATAATTGATCAGATATCCATTCATTCAAACACTAAAGGTACATGTATTTTGCACCATCCATATACCCAACACTCAACTAGGCACAGTGGTCTGTAAAAAAATATAGAAGAACTGAAAATTCTTAACTCTGAGACAAATCTATAATCCAATAATTATAATAAAATATACTAGATGTATTAATATCATAAGTAAAAAGTACTGCCATAGTACAAACCTCATGATAGGCAGTTACAAATACATTTTCCATGGCAAGAGATATATAAACCTTCCTATAGAAAATATCTACAATATGTTATAAAGGTTGGAAAATCTAATATTTTCCTCAAATCATAGAAAATATAAGGTGTGGGATGCCTGGGTGGCTCAGCCCGTTAAGTGTCTGCCTTTGGCTTGAGTTGTGATACCAGGGTCCTGGGATCGAGTCCCACACTGGGCTCCTTGCTCAGCAGGGAACTTGCTTCTCCCTCTGCATGCCACTTTCCCGGCTTGTGTGCACACGCTCCCTCTCTCTCTCTCTCTCACTCTGACAAATAAAAATAAAATCTTAAAAAAAAAAAAAAAAGGAAGAAAATATAAGGTGTAAACTATTAGACTAATTCAGGTGAAATTATTTTGATTTATGTGTTTTGGAAGGTAACCAATTTTGAATTTCAAATAGAAAGCTTAGTAAAAAAGTTTTGTCTCTTTCAAGTTGTAGCTCTCTAAACCTGTGACAAAGATTTGAAAACCGCCCTCTGGTGACGTCTGAGGACTTCCTCTGCACCATCTGTGCTTTCGAAATGTCAGCACTATAAGTATCCAATACTGAGAACAAACTGCAAGGAGCTCACAGAAATAGGACTACTAACTTTTATCAGATTCAGCCCACTGCTTGCCATAGATGGCAACAGAAACAACCTGATGTCCTTTACTTGATGAAAATGGGTTTGCATCAGAAACTGCTAGAAATGTAGAGATTCATAAGAATTTACTAACACAATATTAAAAGATTTTGGATAAAAATTAAATTATATGTGACAAATTAAAATTTTATCATTACTCTTTGGCTGAGATACTATAAGGCGCTCAATAAATCTGAATATATTTAAAGACCATTAAACTTTGAAATGTTCATTATTGAACAAAGGAAATAATGTAATTTGCCTGCATTTGTATTAAATAATATTAGAAGCTATTAGAGATAATATTAAATAATATTAGAAGCTACAAAATGACATAATAATGTTTAATAGCTACTTGATAAGAAAAAAAATCTATGGAATATTCAATCATCTCATCTCAACTTTAATTTTACTTGCAATCAGAATTCTGATTATGGAGAACAAACAGGGTTGCTGGAAGGGAGGTGAGCACGGGGAAGGGTTAAATGGATGGTAGGCATTTAGGAGGCTACTTGTGATTAGAACTGGGTGTTGTATGTAAGTGATGAATCATTCAAATTTACACCTGAAACTGAAATGATACTATATGATAACTGGAATTGAAATAAAAATTTGCAAAAGAAAAAAAGAAGAAAAAGGCAAGAGAAAAATAAATAAATAAAAATAAAAACCAAGAGAAGTGTCTGAATACATATTTTTCCCAAGAAGACATCCTCGTGGCCATCAGCATATGAAAAGGCGCTCAACATCAGTAATCACCAGGGAAATGCAAATTAAAACCACAATGGTGTATCACTTTGCACCTGCCAGAATGGCTATTATCAAAAAGACAAGAAGTAACAAGTGTTTGGCAAGGATGGAAAGAGTAGGGAATCCTAGTACACTATTGGTGGGAATATAAATCGGTGTGGCGGCTATGGAAAACAGTAGGGAGGTTTCTCAAAAAATTTAAAATAGAATTATTATATGATCCAGCAATTCTGCTGGGTATCTATCTGAAGAAAACAAAAACACTAATACAAAATGATATCTGCACCCTTTTGTTCACTGCAGCATTATTTATAATAGCAAAGATATAGAAATTCCCATTGATAAATTCCCATTGATAAATGAATGGTTAAAGATGTTGTACTTGGGGGTGCCTGGGTGGTTCAGTTGGTTAAGGGGCTGCCCTCAGCTCAGGTCATGCTCCTGGAGTCCTGGGATGGAGTCCCATGTTGGGCTCCTAGCTTAGTGGGGAATCTGCTTCTCCCTCTGACCTTCCCCCCTCTCATGCTCTTTCTCTCTCTTTCAAATAAATAAGTAAAATCTTTAAAAACAGGATGCTGTACAAGTAATGGAATACTACTCAGCCATAAAAAGGAATGAAATGTTGCATCTGGGACAGTATGGATACACCTGGAGGTTCATATGTTAAGTGAAATAAGTCAGACAGGGAAAGACAAATACAATATAATTTCACTTATATGTGGAATCTACCAATCCAAGCAAACAAACAAAGCAAAACAAAACTCTGATTCACAGATCCAGAGAACAGATTGCTGGTTGCCTGAGGCAAGGCTGGGGTTGGGCAACACAGGTGAAGGTGGTCTACGGGTACAAACTTCCAGGTAGAAAATAAAATATCATGGGGATATAATGTACAGCATGGGCAAGATATATTGTAATAACTTTGTATGGTGACAGATGGTGACTAGAATTATTGTGGTGAACATTCTGCAATGTATATAAATACCGATCACTATCTAGTACACCTGAAACTAATACAACATTGTATGTCACTTAAACTTCAATCAAAAAAAAATCAAATGTAAAGAAAAATAAAAAGAAAATTTGTGTTAACTACCTTGAGGGATTTTTTTAAAGTATTAATTCATATATCTATAAATAAGTTTCAATATCTATCATACAAGTATCTTGAAATAGAAGTCTATGAGCTGAAGTATGAAGACCAGTGTGGTGGTATTTTATAACCAACCACATAGGAGTAATCCTATTGTCCATTTCAAATGTTATAAACTTTCAAAAAATACACTTTTTTTTTAGAATTAAAACCTTTCCATATAATAAAGACAATGTTCTCCAATAACTACATTATTATATCAAAAAGGAGCTGTATTTTTGTTTTTGTTGTAGAGTTAACATGTTTCCAACTATCAACCTGAAGAGTTGTGTAACACATAACAATGGATGAATGATCAAATTGTGACTTACAAACTGTCAGTTGCAGTAGAAAGAGCAGCACTGCTTTCTGAAATAATAAGTTTTAACTGTTCTTTTTCCCTTTCAAAACTGTCAACCATGACTAATATGCCTTTTTTGGTGCATTACCCAATTTAAGGATTTTTTGGTATATTCTTGAACAGCTTTAGCTATTTGCATAGCTTTGGGATACGAATTAAAGTTGTCTGGTGCATATGAATCCCCAACTGATGAGAATATTCTTTACTTGTTTCCACTCATGAGGACAATAATTATTTGTTTTAACGTCAGGAAAAATTAATAAGTTATATATGAGTCTCTGTACTATAAAAATGAATTTAAATCAAAGAAGAATGGAACATCAATATTGAACATACATAAACATAATATTAAATTTATATTAACATATTCTAATTTAGCTAAATGATAATCTCTTGATGTAGCCAACAAATCACCTAATTATATAAAAATGAACTTTTAATAAGTATTCTTTCCTAGATGACGTGACACTGATTCATGGCAGATAACTGCTGTACAAGCAGTTATGAAATGTTCAATAACTATGATTTTAATTTATGATGTTTGTAGAGAAAGTATGAGCAGTTTGTATTTTCATATTCCTGGTATTTTGGTGCAAAGAAGAGTAGATCTCTGTGAATTGTTAGATTTAAGCATAAAATCACACCAAAGAGCTCAGATTGATCACAACCCAAAATTTGAAAGAAATTTAATTTTATATTGCATAACTTCTAATTCTCCATTTTGTTTTTATGGCTGCAGAAGGTATTTCTTATAATGCCTTCAAGAATGGGATTAACTTTTTTCCTCCCAGGAGTCTATAAATATAGATTTCCTATAGTTCTTTTTGAAGTAATTTAGGCCACCTCTTTTCAGATGCAGACTTATTTCTCCTTCCTCCTGATCAGGTGACATCAAGCTAATTAACTCTTTTGTATTATAACCACTTTACTGGCTTTTTTGCACACTGCTTGTCACACAACAATGCAGAAATAAACATGTTGATTTTTTACTATTGTATCATATTTGACCTCACTGAAAAAGACAGTTTACAGTGACAGTGAAGACAACAAGGGAACAAATAAAACTGGCACTTATCAATAAACACAGAGGCAATGAATTAAACAATGAAACTATTTCCAAACAGATATGGAAAATTTTATTGTTGTAATTACTGGTTTTCAGTACAAAGGGTTTTGCATCATTCAGCTGAGGTGCTATGACGAGTATATATGAGATAATTCAGGGCAAAAACACAATGACGACTCATCAAGAAAATGAAGTAATAAATCTCGCATTGTCAGAGGTTGGCACACTAAATATAATGAGGCAAGTCCTAATGGACAAACTTCCTTTGGAAGAACAATTACATACTCTTGACAAGAAACTCAACACGAAATGAAATGAAAAAACAAACTGCACAAAGGCAGGGCAATTTAAAAGGAATTGAAACTTAGAAGAAGGCAAAGATAATTTCCTAAATTCGGGGTGTTGGCCTGAGCAAGAGGTGCAAGGCCTAGTGGTACTTGGTGGCTGAAGCCCCAGTAAAGACCCCACCATCATTCTAACTTGACAATAAGATGACAAAGCAAGAGCTGACCCCTGCAGCAGAAATACGAGATGGGAATCCCAGAGAGAACCCCAATTTATCTGTTTAAACTTAGCCAATTCCCAGGCTGAACCCTGAATCTCACATTTATAGCATTTATGATGCCAAACTAAGGCTCAAAGAATTGAACAAAGATTTGAACTGCCATCCACAGTTCAATAGCAAGAGTTGGCTATTTTTAACCTTACCAATTTAATTTCCTACTCAATATAATTATTACCACTCTCAAAATCCATAGGCTACAATATTTGACAGCACAATGTCCAGAATACAATCCAAAACTATTTGACACGTGCAGAGCCAATGATACACAATCAATAGAGATAATCCAGATGTTGACAATATTAGGCAAGGACCCTCAAAGCAGCTATTATATCTATGCAGAATGAAGAAAAATGCCCTCAAAATGAATTTAAAAATAAAAAAAAGAGGAGAGAAATAAAAACTTTTATTTTTAATTGAAGTATAGCTGACATACAATGTTACATGAGTTTCAGGTATGCAACAGAGTGATTCACCTGTATCTGTATTTCTTTTTTATTATAAAATTCTATAATGTTAACAAATGGGTTTTTATCAGATATGGCAAAAGCTTTTGAGTGAAATAGTCACATTTTATTTTGTTAAAGGTTTATATTTATCTATTTCTACCTTAATGAGTCCCTTTTAAATTAGGAAAGGATGTGGTATTTGTTAAGTGCACGTTAGGTATCTGCCCTGAGGACTAGGTAATTTTTTTCTCCTTCCATCTATTGATTTGTTGAATCATTTAACATCGTGCCTCTAATATTACATTGCAGGGATAAACTCTATACTTATTCAAGACGTATTATCTTTAAAAATACTGAATGGTTATGTTTTCTAATGTTTTACTTAGGATTTTTACATATTCAAAAGTGAGAAATGTTTAAATGTATTGTTCGTATTATATCCTCTTCATATAAACAATCTGGAGAATTTTCTTCTTTGTCCATGGTCTAGAAAATTTTCATTACTATTATAAATATCTGGTCTATAAATGTTTAGAGCAATTTCCCTTGTGAAAATATCTGGATATGTTGCATTTTAAGAGGTAAGAAATATGTTTTCAAATATCTGCATTTATGTTGTGAAGTTGGTCTATTTAGATATTTTATTACTTTTGAAGTCAGTTTTGGTAATTATATCTTTAAGATAGTCATTTTATACAGTTATCAAATATTAATTTGAGCAGAAATAGTCTAACGAGTTCTTAAATTTTCTTTCTATATAGTTATTTTCTGTGATGCATTCCTATTTTGGGTCCACAAACTACCAATGGGCTTCAAGAGTTCATATTAGCACACTAGCAAGAAAACAGTGACCCCTTACACTGCATCTGTTAAGGGTTCCACAGGAGTTTCCCACATTGGATCTACAACCCTGTTTCCCAATATCTCTTTACCCCTATTGGCAGAGTTCAAGAGGTAACTCCAGCTCCTCTCTCTCCCTAGCTCTAGAACATTATCAGTTTCACCACTGCTAAATGCCTTGAATCAACAATGAATGATCTTATGTTCTCTATCACTGTTTTTCCCAGATCCTACCTTTTGCCTTATAGTCTAATCTCCACAAAGTTCTGTATTTTTCCTATTCTGTCTCACTCACATCTCCCAAACTCTTGACAATCTACCACTCTGCCCTCTGGAATTTATGGTTCACAGTCAACCAAATTCCCTATATCCCCAGACTCTTCCCTGTTCAGTATATGATGGTATCCAGGCTGTCTCCTGAGAATACCACTTTTCTACATCATCTTAACATTTAGCAATTATTTTCTCACAAGACCCTTATAGTGGCCTAGATGTGAGGTTGATTTCTTCCTTCACCTTTTTTTGGGGTCATATTTAAATTATTTTTCTTCTCTTCCAATAGATTATCCAGCTTTGAATATCATGCAGTCATAATAAGAGACCAACTCCCCCTATTTTGTTGTTCAGAACTGACCAGAGATATTCTCTCTCACTTCATGATTCATTTTTCTGGCTCACTTTCATTCTTTATAGCAATACACATCTTCTCAACTCAATGGCAAAGAGCCTAGATGGATTACAATTGACCTTATCAATAACAGCAATACTTGAATAAACTTAGATTCAGGGAAGAAGCTTTTTATTACTTCCTACCTTTCTGGTTCACTCTTTTCAGTGCTCTCAACTCAACAATTATTTAGCCTTGCAGAAACATCCAATGCCTGTGATAACCTCTTTTCTCTCATTTTTGCTTAACTTCCATGTTTAGTCATTTAGTAATTCCCCTGCCTATACTCTTAATGACCTTAACCTCTCCTGCTGCACAGTCCTTACAAAGCCACAGCACCAACCCTGTTGAATGTGGGAGTATTAGCTTGTGTCTACTTATCAAGGCAGAACATGAATCAAATACTTGCAAATAGTTAAAGTGATCCAAGAAAAGTGGGTACTGATGAGTGCAAAACCTCAAGGGAGAAAACTGTGGTTGAAGGATGTATTCATACTTCCATTACCACTTGGATAAATGTAACTTGATTCTGGGATTATGTGGAACCATGTAAAATATGCCTTAAATTATTTATCTGAGAAATGCAAGAGGGGGCACTTAACCACTGACATCCATTCCTTATTAGTCAAAGATTTCTCCACAGAGGATAAATCCCTCCAAGCTCCAGGTTGTGCACTAGGAGTAGCAGACCGATTCTTGCAGGCATGTCACAAAGAAACCACCCAGGCATAGTGTGAAATGTATGTAGTGTAGGTGAAATGGGGTGAGGTGAGGTGTTTTCAGGTAATATGTGCAAGGGGCTGAATACCAAAAATAATTGTTTGAATAAAATACAGTCAAAGATGATATGAGGTGGAGGGGGTAGGTATCATACATTTTTCCCTTAGCTTATTCAGAACTTTCTATTAAGTCAAGATCATTATGAAGACTACCAAAGATTATGCTGCTTTGAGTTCCAAAAACAAAATCAATACATGACGGGTAGTGGAAGAAGCTAATTCTCATTGCCGCAACTGGACCCATTGAAAATAACATGCATCACCTCTCTCCTTAACCAACAAGCCCGGGTTTATTTACCCTTGGTTAGAACGTCAGCACGTTCGCTTAGCATGCGTGAGACCTCTCTCTCAAAGCATATGAACATTTAGTTGCTTCATCTTTATGTGGTCATAGTTGCCACAAATGCCCATTTTTAGTTATCACTGTGTTTTACAATCATTAAAAGATGCCCCAATGACTACCTGGGATTCTAAACTTAATCATTTCTTATCCCACTGTATAGAAGTTACAGCACTTCATTGTATTGCATCTATTTTCCTGCTAGTCCAGACACCAAATGATAGAGTTTCAAATTCAGTGTACCTCTTCCTATATCCAGTAGAAGCAAGCAGTCCTCCCCCTGGAAATCAGACCTTCCATGCTAGCAAAGTTTAAGTTTTGGGAATACAATTTCCATAAGTAAGAGGAGAAAATTCCCTTCCTTCACTTGGTCTTAGATCCATGTATGGTGCATCCTTTTAGAGCCACTCACACATCACATAAATTTTTCATTCAGTGTATATATTCCATGCTACAGGACAGAGCCTTGAGCACTGCACAGGATGCTGTTCACCTGCCAATATCTGAGTGGTGGATTATGTGGTAGAGATATTTGTCGTTGATTTTATCATTGTTTTCTCTGTCACTTCTTCTATGCTCTTTAATAGGTCTCTTTGGTCTAATTCAATGATGTGAGGGATTATATTCCAGGAAATAATGCCATCTATAAACCTTCAGTTGATGATATTGTTAGAAGCACTGTGAGCAAGGAAGGCAAATCTGTATTCAGAGAAGGTGTGAATCCCAGTAATGATAAATTACTGTCCTCCCCTCTGGCTGAAGGAGTTAGATGTAATCAATCTTCTCCCAAGTGACTGCCTGGTCTTCTTAAGGTACATCATCTTGAGGGCTAAATGCCAGTTACTGTTAAATGTCAGTCTCTGCTGTTGGAATGTAGGTCTTTTCAGCAGCAGTAATAGCTGGAGCAGCCTTGGAAAATGGGGTCCTGTGCTTTCAGACAAATGCGTAACTTCAATCACAGTCACCATGACCACTGTGTTCATGAACCTATCATAGCAGCCCAAGGTAGTCAAAGATTCTGGCTGGCATGCATACAAAAAAATCCCTCTTCTACTGGATTGTTTGGTGTCTCCTCAGCAATGAATGTCTTCCGCTGAACCTTAAGACATAAAAATCTGTGCTCTTTGTGTCTACTCCCATGTGTTCACCTACATGCTTTGTCCCCAAATCTTTGAATGTGAAATTATGATCTAGTTCCTTTTAGATCACTGATCAACCGACTCAACCACCTCCTCTGTTTGGGAGTCAGGGCATATACACGGCATTAGCCACTTCTCCCTCCATACAATATAAATGTGTACGTTCACTCTGGATATTGGGAGGATTTTGCCCTCATGAGTCTCCTTCAAGCCATTCTTGAACAGGACTTTAGCTGACCTCAAAATACTTTGCTAGCCCATTTGCTGAGTAGACCTTTACTTAGGTTTCCTCTTTTCTGTCAGTCCATTATAGAAAACCCAGCATAAGCACTTGTAAATATAAGAGACATGAGTTCAAAAGAAATACAGGACATGGGAGTCTGCACTACTTGCCCATGTAATTTATGGCCTCCTGGCCTGCTTTGGCTGATCCTGAAAGTTACAATTTAGTCATGTACTGGATTACTGCTCAGCCTACATGGCCATTTGATTTACTGCATGTGGCAACATTTGTGTCATGATGGGTGGTCCCAGTTACAAAGTCCTTTGATGCCCTAGAATCAGCAAATTCTTGGTCTCTTGTTGTACTATCATTTTGTCAGCTGTGTCATATAGCTTTAATAGCAGGACAGTTTTAACCATACTCTAGAGCTGCTGAAGAGCCCTCTTGCTTTAGGACTCACTTAAAATTAGCAGTCCTTTGAGTCACTCATTAATTGTTTTGGAGCAATATATCTCGGTGTCCTAAGTGTTTCCTCTAATATTTAAAAGAGACTCACCAAGTTCTGTGTTTCTTTCTTAGTGGTAGGGAATATAATGTGCACAAGGGAATATCCTGTCCTGCCTCATATGGTTGGATAAAATTCATAAATGTGATCAGTACCTCAGTCTTCATGTCATTTCTCTCTTACCACCTGGTACATTTTTTTTTAAGATTTTATTTATTTATTTGACAGAGAGAGAGACAGCCAGTGAGAGAGGGAACACAAGCTGCAACCCCCTGCTTATTAGATCCAATGAGTGTTATCGATGATGTGGACTTGGGTGACCGCTTTTTATGAATGACAAGATGATCAAGTTTTTGGTGGACCATATCATTACAGAATCGAGATGGTTAATAAGTCCTGAAATAGGACAGTGAATGTGGACAGCATTCCTTATTACCTAAAAGTCAATTGTTTTGGGTCCTACTTATAGTTGGAGACAAAAAAAACAGATTTGACAAAAAGAGACTGAAATGCCATCTGCCCGAGGCTCTGCTGAGCTCTGACAATCGAGAAACAAACAATAACAATATCAACAAAGAGAGAAACAGACTCAGAGAACAAACTGGTGGGTGCCAAAAAGGAAAGAGGCAGGAGATGAGTGAAATAGGTGAAGGGGATTCAGACAAACTTCCAGTTACAAAAAAGTAAGTCACAGGGTTGAAAAGTACAGCATAGAGAATATAATCAATAATACTGTAACACATTTACCACAGTGAACATCTTGTAAAGTGTATAATTGTTGAATCGCTCTGTTAATATTATATGTCAACCATACTTGAACAAAAAACATTTTTAAACTTAAAAAAAAGGATACCTCATGAGTCATAACATCTGGTGTTATGACTACCACTTGACTAACTTTAGTATAGTCCACAAATGCTATGATACATTTCCTCCCAAAAGATCAAACAGGTAAATGAATTAGAAAATGACAGTATCTATCCCTGTTTTTTTAAGTTTTTGAAGATGGCATTAATCTTTGCAGCTCCTCCAAGGATCAAGCAGTACTTTGGATTCACTGTCTTGGCTGGGGCCTGGAATTACAGGGCATTTCACTTGGCTCTTCCTCTTCCTCTGATTCTTAACCTCAAATCCAGGAAACCAATGTGAGGGCTTTTTCAGATGTTAAATGTGTGTATACGATTTATACTCTGAAAGATGGGGAGCAGGATATTGAGTCTCTGAATGCCCTAGGTCCACTATGGGATGCACTTGGGTTCTATCCATCATTTAGCATCTATAAATCACCACTGTAACCCAGACGGCAGTAATTGTGATTACATTTCAAGTACCCTGACATCATTATCAGTTTAGATCCCGAGGCTAAAAAAAAATCTTAATATTTGGATAGTCCTTCTCCAACAATTAATTACTATGGTAAATCACTACAGGCCCCATAAGGGAAGAAATGGAGAAATATTTATTGTGTATACTTGCCACATCCTTACGAGATCATTCTTTAAAGCGTCTCATTCTTCACTTTAATTGGTAGGCTTTGGGGTTGTAAACTAGCTTAGGTTAATGATTTTTTGCACTGAGTATCTCTTGTCAGCCTATGCTCACCAATTTTTGCTCCCCCCCCTTTTCCTTGTTACACAATTTAAGTAATACTCTTACTGTATCCATCATCCCTTCTCTAGAAACATCATGATCCATTAGTAATTTCCATAGACTCCTAAAGGTCAAGGTAACTTTGTTGCCTTTCTGACCTTATTTTTTATCATAATAATTTTAACTATTCCTCTGTGTGTGGGCACCACCATCAAATACCTGCCTTTCTGAAATCTTGTACCCACTGAGAGCAGGGAGCGAACTTCCATGATCGCATCTCCTACAGTTAATCATCATCTACCAAGGACACCAACCTTAAACATTCCAAAGAAGCAGGTGCCACCTTCACGAGCACCCTTCTCACTGCCTTTGGCCTTGATGAAATCATGGCCTTCTGTGCCCTGCAGAGAACATACATAGTGGAATCTCTGATCTCAAATTAAATTCATTTTAACATTCGCATTTTTATGATCCTTCTCAATTTTCCTCAATACTCTGACAAAGCACTTATTACATCTCCACCCATTTATTCTAATTAGTCATCCTGTTCAAACCCTAAAGGGCCATTAAATAGGCCATCAGAATCAGTGTGAAATACTGTACCAGAATATTAAGCCTAAATTTGTGAGAGAATGCTACCTTGTCCATAAATTCTCTCCCATCCAGCATTTTGTTATCTCTTGCTTAGCATCCTTAGGGGACACTTTGACACTGTACCCTTAGTTTCATCATCACATATGAGCCAAATACAGCAACCCCGGTTATTGATGAAGGAAATGAGAGCATGTTAAGGACAACAAATATATTTTGATAACTTACTTCAGGTGGTATTTACAGACTTTGAGGAATTTGATAAAGGAAAAAAAAAAAAAGCTACCCCCACAAGGTGGCGGGCACACACACAAGCTTTACTAGGTATTGTTCTTACAATACCTAGGGTGGGAGGAGGTGGAAGTCCTTCAGGAGCCTTTCTATTGAGATTTTTTTTTTTCTTGCTTTCTCTCTCTCTCTCTCCTTTCTTCCTTCCTTCCTCCCTCCCTTTTTTTCCTTCTTTCCCCTCTGTCTCTCTTCCTATTTCAGCTGTCTTCCTTACAGCTTCTACCCAAATCCAGCTCCCTAAAAACATTTTTATATAATTAAGAGGGTGATGAACAGTTATGTCTTCAGGTTTCATTGAAAAGGGACATTATACTTTGTTTTCTACTCTCCTGCTTTTGCATAATGTCTTGAAAAAGGGGACTTTACATAGATATACTATTTTATTGACTTTACATAGGTAAACTGATCCTGGAAGTCCTATATTTTCAACCAGATGATCTCTAGTTTATGCAGGATGTTCTAGTTAGATTATGTTGTTCAAATCCAATCCTATTTGCATCCCCCTTTTGTCATATGCCAATGTCATATATATGTACTAGATATATAGATATATATATGATATATACCATTCCTATCTGCATACACACATATATTCCTCCAGCTATTGAATCAAATATTCTCCCTGGTACATATTTCAGATTAATTAAATACTCTTAATGAGTACATTCTAAATTTGCATTGATAAAGATTAATCTCCTAAGCAGCGATATAATCTACATGGGTTTAACTGATACATAGATTATTTTTTTAAGATTTTATTTATTTTTGTGAGAGAGAAAGCGAGAGTGAGTGAGCATGAACTGGGGGAGGGAGAGAAGAAGAAGCAGACTCCCCACTGAGCAGGGAGCCTGATGCGGGGTTCGATCCCAGGACCCTGAGATCATGACCTGAGCCAAAGGCTGATGCTTAAGCAACTGAGCCACCCAGGCGCCCTAACTGATACAGATTATTGTGTAAACCTGTTGTCTGCCCTTCATGACTCCTTGTTTTTTCTCATTCAGGGCATAGCTATGTTGAGGCTCTAGTTTAGAATAATCTACTTGATAATGTCCACCACTCAGCTATGTAAAGATCTAACAGAATTTTTTTCTCTTATGCTTTAATTTAGTCTTTAGTAATATTTAGTATTATCTTAATAGCTTAATGATAACATGTGGTTATTACAGATCACTCAGAAAACTTTATAAAAGAATAACAATAATTCATAATTCTATTCTCGAGATAAATTGGTTAACAATTTAGTTTATAAAAGAATAACAATAATTCATAATTCTATTCTCAAGAGATAAATTGGTTAACAATTTAGTTTGTTTCCTTCTAGCTCTTTTTCATTTATTATGTTTAATGTATTCCTATGTATGTACGTACATGTGATGTGTGTATGTTTATGGTCTCTTCCACCAAAAATATGCATATACAAATACAAATACACTTATTTTTGAATAGTTTAGATTGACAAAAAGGTCGCAAAGATAGTACAGAGTTCCCATTTACCCTGCACCCAGGTTCCCTTAGTGTTAAAATCATATATTACTATGGTAATTTGTCAGAACTACTGAACCAATATTGATACATGATTATTAACTGGCCCATTATCAATATTCCCCAAGTTTTCACTTAATGTATTGATTACGGTTCCGGAATCTCATCTGTGAAGACCACACTGCACTTAGGCACCATGCCTCTGCAGGTTCCTCAACTCAGACTTTCCTTTAATTTGCTTGATCCTTCTCAAAAGTACGGCTCAGGTGTTTTGTAGAGTGTCCCTAACCAGGGGTTAGCAGAAGGAGAGGATATCTTTTGAAATACATTTTTTTATTGTAATTATAAAGAATTCATATGGTTTTTAAGTTTGTTTTACTTGAATTCTACCATGATATAGTCTGTTCATGAATTTCATCCTCTTTATGTTTTTTTCCCCTGTTACCGTCTATATATATCTTTACTCATTTTTTAATCTTCTTTTTTTAAGTAAACTTAAAAAAATGTTTGAATAATTTTAGGCTTATAAGAAAGTTGCAAAGATAATACAGGAACTTCTGACATCCTCTCACTCATTTCCCCATGTTGCTGACACCTTAAATACTGGGGTACAATAATCAAAAGTAAGAAATAAGCGTTAGTATATTATTATTAACTAAATTCGAGACTTCATTCAGATCTTATCCAATTTTCCATTAATGTCTTGTTTCGCTTCAAGAACGAAATAGAGTATATGACATTGCATTTAGTCATCATGTCTAACTTTGTCTCCTGTG
This sequence comes from Ursus maritimus, assembly GCF_017311325.1. Lineage (NCBI taxonomy): Eukaryota > Metazoa > Chordata > Mammalia > Carnivora > Ursidae > Ursus > Ursus maritimus. The sequence continues at coordinate 54,895,828 of NW_024423344.1, read as the reverse complement.
GTCTATGACAGTTTCTGTGTGTTCTCCTTCTCTCTCTCTTTCTCCTTACTCCTATTTTCTAAAGTCTTTGGATCAAAATAATTAGTAGTCATTTATACATGGCATTTAGTTGAATTTCTCTATGAGGAAGTGTAACATTACCAGACCATTTTTCTTATGTTTAATTAACTTCATATTATGTTTTTATGCCTCTGTTTTGTTTTACCAGTTTCACCTTAGTAAATCATCCCTGGAGAGTTTTCACTTTTCTTTTGTCACTGCTTCTATGCATGATGAATCTTTGTCTAATCCCTTAGTGGTACCTTGAACAGATTCTGTATCTTGCCAGCCATTCTGTGTGTAGTTGTTGTTGTTATTATTATTATTATTATTATTATTATTATTATTATTTTCAATTAGCAAGCATATAGTACATCATTAGTTTTTGATGTAGTGTTCGGTGATTCATCAGTTGCGTGTAACACCCAGTGCTCATCACAACACGGCTACCCCATCCCCCCACACCTTCCCCTCTGAAACCCTCAGTTTGTTTCCCAGAGTCCAGAGTCTCTTATGGTTTGTCTCCCTCTCAGGGAAATACAAATCAAAGACATTCTGTGTTTTTCAAACACAGTTCCATTTCCATCTTCATTTGAAGCTCACATGTTCCTTTCATTCTTCTGTGAAGACTTGACCTGGATCCCTGCTGGTGTTGGGAAACCTTCATATAATTATCTGGTTCCAAATTATCTTCTCTTCACCCCCTCTCCAAAACTTAGTTGTCTGACTACAAAGGGCAGAATTTTTTGTGGCTCTTCACCTAACTGGCCATTTAATGGTGTTCTTTCTTCAGTGTTACTGATTATCAGGCCAACAGTGTCTGATCAGTGTACTTGGTGTGGCTCAAATCAGCTTACATGCTGATTCCCTCATAGAGAAATCATATGTTTTTTAGATAGTTTATTGGGGCTACTTTCTCCAGTTTCCTGCACTCTCTGCTTGCCTTTTTACTTCTTTATTCATTTCCTTCTCCTGAGGCCCTGACCCAAACTCACTTGCTCTTCATCCCTTAAAACAGCAAGCATTTTTTTTTTTTTGAGTAAACATGGTAGGTAGGGTAGCTTAGGTTGAGCAAATGCTGACACTGTCTTCTTGAACTTAACAAAACATGGAAATGTGGTTGCTTATTTTTGAACTCTGTCTCAGTCCTATCATCTCTCCTTATATTTTTGTAAGTGATGTGGTAGTGGTTGTTAATACAGCTAATTCAGGCATAAAGATCCATCATCGAACAGTTGCCAAAGTAGATGTTTAACTAGAGAATAACATGGCATTGCTCTCATTGTCTTCCTTCCCCTCCCTTTCTTCCTTCCACTGCTAATCTATTTTTTTTTTTTTTGAGAGAGAGAGAGAGAGAGAGGAGGAGGGGCAGAGAGAGAAAGGGAGAGAGAATTTTAAGCAAGCCCCATACCCAGTACAGAGCCCGACATGGGGCTCCATCTCACGACCCTGAAATCATGACATGAGCCAAAATCAAGTGTCAGATGCTTAACCCGACTGAGCCACCCAGGTGCCCCAATCTTCCTTGTTCTTATCTTTCTAAAGTTACTTTCTCATACCCACAGAGGAATAGGGGGGGGGAAAAGGAGCAGCTCTAGGATAAATGTCAGGCTTTTAAAATTTGGGCTGAATGCCAGGATTAATAATACCAGTGTTCTCTTTGTAAAGATACTATGAACATGGAGCAAATACATAGTGTCTGTCACAGATGTGAATCTGGCATGTATTCATATGTAACCCTCTAGTACATGATTACGGGAAATTAAAGATCATACGCTATGTTAAATACAACCAGAGGGAACCTATGATGTTTGGTGAGATCATTCATAATTAATCTACAGAATGAACTTAGAATTTGAATGGTATGATACAGTAAAAAAATAAAATCACAGAGAACAGAATCAGAAAAATTATGTTTTGGCCTACATATTACTATTAATTGTTTCTTAATAAACCTATATTTTCCCTCTTCAATTTCCCCACCTGTCTGTTCACTAAACAAGTATTAAATTCCATTTATTATCTAAAATGGCAGTGAAATAACAATAATGATAATAATGACTGATGTCATCATTTATTGACTCCCATTTGAGCAAACTCCCATTAAAACAAGGAAATACTATGTGTGAATAAATAATACACATACATAGTGTGGATGTATGAATATTCATATGCTCACTTGTTTTCTAATAATAACCTCTCATTTATTTTCCTACAAAATTTTAGAAAACATTGGTTTCTCTTGAATATCAATACTGTAGGTAATTTTAATTATATTGGCACTATTACAACTCACAGTTTAAAATATGCACTTTGGACCTTTAGGTGGGAAGAAATAAACCAAGCATAATGGTCCTTGAGGCTCAAGATATTTATTACCTCTCCTTTACAAAATCACAGTGCAAGATGAAAAATGAGCCCCATGCAAAGAAAACATATATTTGAAATAAACTTTTTAATTGAATTACTTCATGGTTCCAAATAAACCATTTCATTTGAAATATAATCTCAATTACCCTACCACTCAGTTCCCAATATATCAGCAAACAGTCGAGTGAGACAGTATGTAGCATGATACTGAAAGTACTTAATTATTTTCACTTAATGGTACTTCTATAATGGGACCCTGTGGAATCTATCCCTCTTATCTCTGCCAACTGCTATATTGGTTCAAAATGAATACACTGAGAGAGTGATATTACTTGATTTAATTTGCTGGAGGAAGTGGTGAGCCCAACAGCTAAAATTATGGCGATACCCCTTTGACATATGTGATCTGAGGACAAATTGGCTGTGACAACTAACGCACGGCTTCCACTGATCTGGCTGGATAAGTGCTTCTTTCGTAGTCACCACTCCATTCGTTTCTCTCATAAAATGAAGTATTTAATTTGACATTATCAGTTCAGCTAGAAGAGGATCTATTTCCCCATTTACAATCTCCAAACAAAAGTTTCCTTTCTAACTTCAGAGAATCTTGACTATGACTTCCAAGACAGTCTTCAAGTTAAATATGAAATGGAATTATGAGAGACATCCATTTAAATAATACATAATTGGTTCTCATTTAATTTCGCTCTTCCCTGTATGATCATGTGTCAAAGAAGAAACATATTTCAAGCCTAATGATAATAACAATGCCTCAATTAGCGTGATTGTCCTCAAAGTAACATTTTGTACTTTTCCACTTTAGCAATAATTACAGATACATCCATTAGTGTTCAAAGTAAATGTGAGGAAATCTATCTGTCTGGATTGAATGTCAAATCTGAAAAACTTACTGATGCCATCAAAGTCAGTTTTCTTAAGCCATACCATCAGAATGCCAGAATAAAGCACCAGGGTGTTCCAAGGGCACCACACACCTGGAGTGTCCTGTTTGTGCTCGCCTCCTTTCTCACCCACAAGGCATCCCTAACCTTAGTGTTTCTGAAGCTGTTAACATAACCCTATGAGCAGGAGTCTTCTGCAAAGATTTTTGGTCCAAACTCTGACACAAGGCAGGGATAATTAATTTACTCTCAGAAATAATGGGCAGAAGATCTGCCTACTACTAATTATTAGAAATTCATCATCATTTGCTAGACAAATATATCTCCTTTTATCTCTGCATGCTAGTCCTGATTCTTCCTTCTACACTCTATGAGAACAAGCAGATTCAACCTTCTCCTTCATACAGAATTCCTCAAATATTTCAATGCAGTACAAATGTCAATACAGCATTTTAAAAAATTTTTGTCTGCAAAATCACCAAAGCACCTATCTTGTCCTTCATAATTCATACTCTGTGGTTTCAATTGAAAATAAGTTATAATTTGACTTTTGTGTACAGGAGCTTATGTATTCAGACAGACGGAAATGTATTCAGACAGACGGAAATGTATCCTCACTTCAAAACTCATAAAGCCTAATTAAAAAAAAAATGCAATGAGACAATCTCAAGGTCCTGAATTTATGTGGCTTCATAGACTATTGCATAAGCACACAGAGAAAAATTATTTTTATTTTGTAATTACATCGTATTCAGATTTTAAAACTATGAAATATTTGTATTCCAGGTAGTTGCTATTTGCATCAATCACCTAAGAGAAATTACACTGGAGTATTAATTCATCCATAAAATGTTAATGTGTCTTTAATTTGATGAAATGACTGAAGCAAATATCTCATACATATTTTAAAGGATACTGTCACTGATCACTCCTAATGACTGAATTTTACTATGTGTAGAATATTTTATCACCAATACAAGTTTCTATAAGAAATTTATTAAACAAAATAAAATGTGGAATTGTTCTAAATTAAATATAGTTACAAGAGAATTAATAATCACTGAAGATTTTCTAGAAGAAAAATGTATAACAAAAGATATCTACATAAACTGATAGAAAATTATAAAATGATTTCATTCTTTATTTTTGAATGTGACTATTCTGTGATGTTAATAGAAAGTGTATTATATTTATGGTTAAGAAAAAGAGACAAAAGTCCAGAAGTTACTTACATACAACACAAAAATGTCATCTCTTACATTACATTGGTATGAGAAGGTTAATTACAGAGCTCAAAGGAAGAGACTGACATTTTCTCAACGAGCTAAGCCTGTGATAATGTTGTACAGACTCTAGTTTCTGAATCAAATATCTCATGTTTCTAGTAATATATGTCAATTTGCAACACATGTTTGATTGCTGTGTTGTCTTAATAATTGATTTGGTCAATTGAAAAGAAAGGCAATTTTAAAGCAAGACGTGTGTGTGTATGTGCAGATACAGATAGCGAAGTATAAATATGTATGTGCTTGTGTGTATGTAGATATAGATACAGACATAAAATGCAGATATAGACATAAATATACTCATCCTATTTTCCTATATATTACCATAATTCTAGTCTAAATACTAAATACCTAAATACATAGACCTGGATATATGAAATACCCCTGTTTCTCTTAAGATTGCTTTACAGGTTTCCTTTATAGAATAATCACACTTGGGTATTTCATTTTTATAATAAAATTCACATACACACATTTTCAGACAATTTTATAACATGTTTAATATTATAATTGTAGTCATTCTCTTGTGTAAATGAAACCTAATTAATCAAACACATTAAAATGTATCTAAAGGCAATATGCTTCTCAGAAGGGTAATTACTATTGAATTGGTGATCTTCAAATATTGGTAATTTCTTAATTTCTATAATATATTTGTAGAACATAGACTAAAATTATCCATAACCTCATGGCCCATTTTGTTGGGTGACTTCAGTTATTTTTTTACCCTTCAAAATATTTTTTAAAGGCATATGGTTCTATTCTCTCATTTTTCTCTTTTTCATTCTATAGATATCAAGAGAACAGTTATTTTTGGGGCGCCTGGGTGGCACAGCGGTTAAGCTTCTGCCTTCGGCTCAGGGCGTGATCCCGACGTTATGGGATCGAGCCCCACATCAGGCTCCTCCGCTATGAGCCTGCTTCTTCCTCTCCCACTCCCTCTGCTTGTGTTCCCTCTCTCACTGGCTGTCTCTATCTCTGTCAAATAAATAAATAAATTCTTAAAAAAAAAAAAAAAGAACAGTTATTTTTGCTATCATAATGAGAATACATTACTTCCAAAATTTGACCACATGCTTAGCATATTAAAAAAAAAGATAAGCCTTAGTGGAAATATACTATAATAACACATATAAATATATTGTAGAAAAATAATATATCCAATTACACAGACATAGAAAAATAATATATCCAATTAGATACAAATACCAATCTAAATTGTGGATATGAGGAAACTATTCCTAATATGAAACAGGAAGGTCACCAAATTACACATTAAATGTGGAAATTACTAATAACCTAACTACTTTATAAACCACATTTTATGTTGCAAGCCAAATTATAAAATTCCTTCAATATAATGTAAGCTGCCCACTGTCACCAAGGACAAAGTTTCTTGGCAAGATTGAAAACTAGAGCTGTTAATACTGTATTGACTGTTATTTTTTTAAAAATTTGATTCAACTAGAATGTGGATTTCCTCTTAAAATAATGCAGTGGGTAATAGTAACTTGTAAAATTTTGGAAATGATATCCCTTTTGTGTAAAATTACATTCATTTTACATGTTAGGAAAATACTCATAATTTATGCTGATGACTTTTTAAAATTATTACAGAAAAAAATGGACTTATTATAGAAAATATGGAAATTTGTTAAAACATATACTATATGGCCAATATAGCATTTTTTATATAAGTTTTCTTATTTATGGAAAAACTAAAAATTGTGATTATTAATATAAGATTATTTATTATAAATGTGCTTTTCTTTTTTGCCCAACTGCCTAATATTTTCAACTCATAAGAGGAGATTAAGATAAAGGTAAATTATAGAAGGAATGGGAATACTGAGATGTATTATAAAGGGATGTATATAGTAGATAGATAGATAGATAGATAGATAGATAGATAGATAGATAGATATCATGTTTATGTCCTTATATGAAAAATGATATAGTGGGGAGGATAACCATGTTAATCAGGTTATCATGAGGGAGGATTTCCTGATTTTTTTTACCACCATTCCCATTAGTATGTCAATAATGAACCTAAAGGGAACAGATAAGAATATTCTCCCACAGGGTAGAGGGTATGCATCACCTACATGTGTCACTATGCCTGTTTTTGAGAATGAGATTGAGTCCTTTTCTGACCTGGTGATATTTGAGGGGTGAGAACAAAAAAAGTAAGAGAGAGAGAGAGAATGAGGTTTGAATGTGAGTCCTGTTTCTTCTCTCCATAGTCTTTAACTCAAAAGAGGGGGGATTTGTGTCGTATCATGCAAAATGCTGTAAGGGCAGAGACTGGAGAAATAGTGACTGTCTGCTAAAGAAGAACCAAGGGAGTGGATACTTAGAAAGCTTCCATACAATCGTTTGGTGTACAGATATCACCACAGAACCTTGGAAAGCTCAATGTGCTTAGGTATAAGGAGTCATGAGTCTTTCAGAGCCTGAGGGGTTAGAATTGAAACTAGTGCACCAGCAACACAGCTCACGTTAACACAGCTGTGCCACAATGCTGAGCAAACACTAGTGGGCCACTGTAGTGCGTCAGATGGAAAATTTCATAGGATGTAGAGTTCGCATTCACCAAGAATGGAAGAGAGGCCGAGCTAGGTATTTTGGAGCATGTTCCCAGTTATGACTGTTGTCTAGGTGTGATTATTATTAACAACAACTCCTTTTACTGTCAAAGTATTCCAGTTTGCACATTCAGTCAGATGGCCACCACAGACAGCTGATATGCCCCAAGGGCTTTGCCAATGAAATTACAGAAGTAACAGGAGAGAAGAGATGCTAAGTGACCACATAATTTTATCTAATATGTACTAAACATTGTTTTAAAGGATTACCAAAAGTAACGTATCATCCAATTTTTGAAACTTATAGAACAGAATTAACTTATTTTTCTCTCCTATCCACACATTGGGGCTTTCCAGGCACATCAGTATCATAGAATGAAATAAATTTTGCAAGTCCACTATATTGCACTATTTATAAGGTTTAAAGATAACAAAATGAAATAGTATTTTTAGAGGCTTTGAACTACATATGGGGAACTGAAAAGCATTATTACTAAAGTAGTTTCAAAGCTATCTGCCCCCCCATTATGAAACATGATATAAATATTAGTTCCATTTATTTTTATTTTCTTATTGTATCCCTGATACAGTATTCATAGTTTCTAGAACTACTATGTGTCCTTGTTTGTTGTTACAACTACAAAAAAAACTTACATTTTTATATTACTAAATTTAGTCATTTACTAATACAGTTCATATTTCAACCCTGCCTAAAGATAGTAAAAATTATTTTTGTAATTATATTTTTATATTTGTTGTTATTTTAACCTGCAGAAAAACTGACAGATGCTCAAATTTCAGAAGAAACTAAAATGCATCAAAAATGTTTCATAACAAAGAATGAAATCTTGCCATTTACAACAATGTAGATGGAACTGAGAGAGTATTAATGCTAAGCAAAATAAACCAGTCAAAGAAAGACAAATACCATATGATTTCACTCATATGAGGTATTTAAAAAACAAATAAACAAAGAGGGAAAAAAAGAGAGAAACAAAGCAAAAAACAGACTCTTAACTATAGAGAACAAACAGATGGTTACCAGAGGGGAGGTGGGTGGGTGGATGGGTAAATTTGGTTCAGAGGATTAAGAGTACACTTATCTTGATAAACACTAAGTAATACATGGAATTGTTGAATCACTATATTGTACACTTCAAATTAAAAACACTGTGTGTTAAGTACACTGGAATTAAAATTTTAAAAAGTCCATAATTACTTTTGAAAAAAAATTGTTTAAATACAGAAGAGAATAAACTCATCTGAATGTGTGAGAACTTGAAATCTTTTGCAAAGTTGTGTTGGAATCATACTTTCTGAATTATTCAATTTATATTAATGCCTCCAAGCTACATTCTTTCAGTGTCATTTTTACCAGACAAAATATGAGAGGACAAGAAAGTCCTTTCACTTTCACATTTAATTTTAATATTTTTATAAGCAAACAAAAGTCATAGAAGTCATTTGTTAGCTTAAGATAAATGTTGTAATGTGCAACCTTGATAAAATGTCAATGTTAGCAAGAGAAAGTCAACACACAATGCAGTTCAATTGTGTGTGCCTGCCTCTGTGTGTGTGTGTGTGTGTGTGTGTGTGTGTGTTCCCTTCACTGGAAAAAATGTGCCATTTATAACTTTAATCCAAGCACAAAAATAAGGCAGAAAAAATAACATATTTTGAAAACAAGTTTATATTTGACAAGTGTATTTTATATAATTTCTCTATTTTTTCAACACTTGATTGTGTTTTGAAATTATTATATTGTAAGTGAATACTTTCTGCCCAACTATAATATAGCTATCAATTGTTATATTCCAAAAGCAAAGGATTTTTGGTGAATTTTTTTCTTTTGGAAGGTAATGTTAAAACTTAATATCAGATACTATATTTGTATACCCTGCATAACTTGTGTGTGTATGACACATACACACACTTTTAAATGATTTATTAATACTATGTAGCAGGTGAATACCACTACAACCTGTTATATTTAAGGTAATTAAATAGATATAAGCATTATATTTAAACTGCAGATTAGATCAGATTAGATAGTTTATGAATGGTCATCTTTATTCTAGAGGCAATTAAGTACTACTTTAGTTAACAAAAGGATGAAGATTTTCAGGGCAGTGAAAATTATCTATATAATGCTATAATGATGGATACATGTCATTGTACATCTGTCTAAACCCATAAAATACACTATACCAAGAACGAACTCTTTGTAAAAGCTATGGAATTCAGGTGATAATGAGGTGTCAATGTAGGTTCATCAACTGTAACAAATGTGCCACTGTGGTTGGGAATTTTCATAATAGGGGAGCTATTTATATGTCTGAGGAATATAGGGGAATCTCTGTAAATTTCAATTTTTCTGTAAACCAAAAACTACTCTAAAAACTAAAAACTTAAAAAAAAAATAAAGTAAAATGATGATTAAATCATTGCCTGATTTAGAACCAATACACATTTATCATGTTTATGGAGAGTCAAGATAAATGCTACAAGTAACAGTAAGTTGCATATTGACTTATTTTTTTTTTAAACTCAACCAGAGTTTATCTTATTTCCAATATTAATAGAATATTGTGTAAATCGTCGGCAAATCCATTTCATCTCAGATGGTGGAAGGGTCTTGGTAATATATATCGCTATATCTTTTTTTTTTAAGTTTTCATTATTCTTTCAATCCAAATTTCATCCTATAAAGGACAAATCCCATTCTTTGGATTATGGAATATATTTTTTCTAACATCAGACATAATTTTGCAATATGCAGTTGCTCCAAAATTCCAGATATTTACGAATTTGTTATTATCAAATCTGTTTTGCAGGTTAACTTGTTAATATCACATGTTTTCAAACCTATAATTAAAAACAAACAACCAGTAGAAAATTTGACCAAACACAAGAACAAATGCTTTATGTAAGTTGTATCTAAGTAACCACTAGGCATCAAAAAATTGGGCAATATCATTAGCTGTTATAAACATTGAAATTAAACCCAAACATTTTACCATCGCATATCAAATAATAGATTAGAAATATCAAAGACAGCAAGTTCTGGTGAGCGTGGTACCAAGGATATGAACTGGTACATTCAATTCTGCAGACTGATTAGTTCTATGTACTATAATGGGACATGGGCATACTCTATGACTTAGCTTTCTATTCTCCAATATAAACACATACTTCCCCAAAACATGTGTCATAATTTTCTTAGCAGCACTCTTCATAACAGCCCCAAATGCCCATCATCAGCAATACAATGATAAATAATTATGGTATATTTATACAGTGGAATTGTATACAACAAAGGCAATGAATGATCTACAACTATGCAAAACAACTTGGCTGTATTTTGCAAATATAATACTGAGGAAAAGAATTCAGATATCAAAGAGCCCAAAATACATGATTTAATTTTTGTAATATACAAACTTTGGCAAAACTATTCTTTGCCATTAGAAGAATAGAGGTTTTCCCTGGGACTTGAGTGACTGGAAGAAAGCACAAAAGAGTCAACAGGGGTGCTGAATATGTTCTAATTTTTTTTTAGAGGGAGGGGGAAGGAACATAGGGAGAGAGAGAGAATCTCAAGCAGACTCCATGCCCAGCACAGAGCCTGACACAGAGATCGATCCCACAACCCTAAGATTACAACCTGAGTCAAAATCAAGAGTCGGACGCCCAACCAACTGAGCCACCCAGGCGCCCCATACTTCAGTAACTGAATTAATTTACCGGTAAGGGACTTAAAGAGCTTTTCAAACCAGACAGGATCATAGTTACATTATATTGGATGAATTAAGTATTTTTTAGCTAATACATAAGTATTTTGAATGACTGTATATTTATATAGAACACACTACCGTGCAATAAAATAAGGCTTTTACTTACACCCATAACTCATTTCTTCGAAGTATTCTATGTACATGGATTTAGAAATTTCATCTGTAAATGGGGTTACAGGATAATGATTAAATAAGCCAACCACGGGAAATATTAACAGTAGTGGAAAGCATGTAAATTATAGACAAATGATAGCTATTATTATTTTTGTATAAATAAATGTTTTTGTCTGTCTCTAAGTAGTGTCAGTTGCCCTTCTAAATTACATTTTATAGCCCGTCACTGTATTAGGCCTCCTGTTCCTTTCTAGCAATAACCTCATAAACTCTCCCTGGATTATGGCAGTGATCTCCCAAATATTTGCCCTGTGACTGATCAGCCATTTGTCCAATAATGTCAGAATAATAGGTAAAAATATTTTCCAAGATATACTCCATTGAATTTTGGTCTTTTTTATGTATCATGGGAGGAAAATGTTATGTAGTATAATTTCAGAGAGCACATTATTTTATATGGTATTCTCGGAGATCCACATGAATTTTAGCAAAATACAGCTCCTGGGGAGTACTGCAGTTAAACTTTGGTTAACTTATAATTTCACTAGTTTATCTTAGCACAAATATCTTTGTTCCAACTAAGATAAATTATTACTACTGTTAACTACTCTTCTGAGGAGGATGTTATAAAAACAATGCAGACAGTTGCTCTATCTTGAATTAATAATTTTATCTCAGAGTGTGAAACAGTAGTTTCTAACATATTTACTGGATTTCAGAGCAATGGAATTATGGCAAATATCCACAAATACAAATGGATATCAAATATTGTCTATGTACCTTAATAGAACATTGCTTGGATATATGAACTAATTTTCAAATATATATATATATATATATATATCTGCTTGTATTATTAATAATAATATTAATAATATTATTATTAATGGATGCTATTTAACATATAGCATTTTAATATTACATAAATGTCAAAATCTAATTAAAATCATGTGATACTCTGTAATACACTCCATTCTTATAAACAAGAGTAAAAACTACTTACGAAAATAAAAGGGCTAAGTTTTGGAAATTGACAGAAACTGAATTTCTGTTCCTTCTTTAAACCACAACATAACCCACTATTTATAAGATTGTAGACAAATCATTGAGCTTTTCTGAAAACTCATTTAAAAGACTACTATGAGCAGTAAGTTTGTTAACATGGGTCAAGATTTCTGCAGAGTCCATAGCACCAAGTACATAACAAAATATTAGTTCTCTCATTCTTTCCTTTTGTTTCCCAACTGTCTTTTTCATCTTTACATTCACAGCATACATAGTTCACTATGTTCTTTGTAATGTTTAGGATTTTTCCAATCAGTATTTGCTAAACTGAGCTGATTGCAAAATTCGGATGGCAGAGAGTTACAAAAAAGCTATTAATACAGAAATAAAAAATGTAGCCAGTACTCATGTCACTAAAATGTACGTTTATGAAATTTTATTTTTATTTATTAAATAAAGACAAATACTTGTTCTATTTGCTTTATTTTTCTACTTCAATTGCACTTATAAATCTATAGCTGCTTATGGAGTCCCAGCTGGCAAGAAATGCAATCTTCAATGTGCGTTTGTCACAAATCTTAGAAACAGGAGCAAACCTCACCTGAGCACACACTACTCAAACCTCCAGACTGACTCAGAACATTAACATTACATCTTCACACTCTTAGCAGGAATCTATCTTTATGTTTAGTCTAAGACAGATGAATTTTTCTAGAAAGTGAACTACATATAGTCACCTCTCTCTGCCTGAGCTGCTGGAAAATTCTTTGATGCAAACTTTGTACCCAAAGCAAATCTATGAGTCATGATAGAATCATACAGTACATCCCACCAAAAGCAGATTGTCTCAGGTAGGCTGACTTTCCTATTGCAGAGTATGGGCTAAAAATGGACGATTTCTGTGAAAGGTCATAGTTTATTATCTTTACCATCAAAAATAACTAAGAATAAACACACACTATTAACATCAGAGTGATGAGTGTTCAGGACTCTTGACTGCAAACAATGCAACGCTCTCAGAGTTACTTAAGCAGGAACAAAATTCATTAAAGGATGTTTGGCAGCTTCCAGAATCTCTGGTAAGGTCAGCAAGCCAGACAGAAGCAGCAGCAATGCCCCACATGGCACAGTGATTTCTGTTTCTAAACCTGATTGTCATTATCAGTTGGCTCCTATGGCATTCAATAATTGGCATCAGAAATTCTATTACTGCCACAGGACACTCTATCACAGTGGTTGCCAAAAGACTGATTTCCTTTTAAGTGTTGATTATGTCTATAACTAAGAATGCTTGGTTGCACTTCATTGTAGTAACTTTGATTAAATGTACATGTTCTATTTGAAAGGGATCCTGTGAATATAGTCTCTCTAATTCTGTTTGAGAAGGTAAGACTCATCATGTGGAAAATTATCAAGATGTAGAGAGAGTATGCAAAACATATAGGGTAGCTTAAAATAACAGATGACCTCAACAAAATAGAAACCAAGATTGCGTAAGTATGGGTTTGATTTCTATGCATACATGCTCTTTTACCAAAACAATGAATGTTTCTTTACTTCAATAATATATCTAGCTATTAAGAGGTTAAGTATTTATCAGTTGTGATACTATAATGACTGTTAGTGGCATACAGATTATAATTCCACTCTGAACTACTGTCAATACAGTATAAAAAGTAGATATACGCTTTTAAGTTCACAGAAATAAAGACAAGTCTGTAACGATGGTATACAAATGGAAAAAATCAGAGGGGAAATTTGTATGTCTTCAGAGGAATGCCAGCATTATCTTCAAAATAAAACACTGGGGACATGGGATCTTGTGACAATGAAAACATAAATGTTCTCAAGGTGGACAAAGGGATAGAAAGTATGATTTTATTTCAGGAGAAAGATGCAGCTGAAACTAGAAAGCATTCCACTGTATTTACAATTATCTTGCTTTGAAATGTACTCTATCAGATATTAATATAGCCACTCTTGCTTTCCTATTTTTAAAATAATATTCTCATGGTATACATGTTTTCATTGTTTCATTTCAACTATTCATGCTGTTTGACTTGAATTGAGATTTTCGTAAGCAACATACAGTTGAGTCGTGATTTTTTTTTAATTTATTCTGACAATTTCTGTCTTTAGATGGGCTCCAAACAACAAATGCAGAGACTCAGAGAATCATGATAGAAACAGACACTGGCATGCTTTAACCTCAAAACTCCAGTTTCTAATACCATGACACAGTAGGTAGTTTCCAGTTTTGCTCTATTTCTCACTACTCCCTCTTGAGTAATGGTAGGAAATGACAGAACAAGAGTAGATTATTCATCCATCAAAATATTGTCAATGTCTACCATATGACAGACTGTGAAACTGTTCAGGTAAAGGTAATAAATAATAAAAACCTGAGGGGTCCTGGATGGCTCAGTTGGTTAAGCATCCAACTCTTGATTTTGGCTCAAATTGAGAGCTCAGGGTTGTGGGATCGAACCCTGGGTTGGGCTCTGCACTGAGCATGGAGTCTAAGATTCTCTCTCTCCCTCTCCCTCTGCTCCTCCTCCCACTTGTGCTCTCTCTCTCATTCTCTCTCTCATTCTCAATAAATAAATAATTGAATGAATAAATAAAATATTTTAAAAATAAAATAATAATTAAACCTGGACTTGCTGTCAGAAGGCTTACAATCTAATGGACCATAGTATCAGAGCAAGTTCTACAATGCGTGACTCATGGAATTGTTTTAAATATATACTTCTATTTTCAAGACTGGTCCTAATGATGAACGAGAAGATTGGTGTAGGGTTATCAGTGGTCTCAGCTGAAGAGAGCAGAGGACCTCAGAAGTTAGAAATGAGATGAAACATTTACTAGCCCAGGATATATTTTCATTTCCCCCCACTTTCCAGCTGTCAAATAGTCAACAATTAAGATATTTTTCTTCTTCTTAAATACTCTCATAAAATTCTATTGAAAATATCCCCTGATTTAAACCATGAGATTTTATATCAAATGAGTTAAAATTTCAAAATTAATTAATCTCTAATTAAAATATCAGATTTCTCAGTCCTATGCGAAGATGTCAACCTTCTTATAAAACGGTATTTCCACTTTTAGTGTTTGTACATGAATCCATACTATATTAAGATCCTGAAAATACCATGTGACCCATCCTGATATTCACAATACTTTAAAAATAAAATTTGAATTTTTTCCTCTAGTGCTTAGGAAGCTTTGAATATTGTTTAAAAAATTAATTAAGGAAAAGCACAGATAATATAATTTTATGGTTTTAATCTTCTGCTGCACTTATTGGTAAGAAGTTCAGGCAGGGTCTTTTGCTAATGCTTTACTCTGACTGTCCTCCACCTAACAGGCCATGTTCTAATTCCTTCTCTTTGAGGCTATTTGCTGGGTATAAATAAAAAATTTGGGCCAAAGATTGAATCCATTTTAGAAAAGAGAGCAGATCAAGGCTCATTTAAAATTTAAAAAACAAAACAAAACTCCCCAAAGAAGTCAGGACCTTCATTCTGTTTCTGGATGTAACCCAAGCATTGGATCAAGAATGCCTTGCACGGAAGTACTTGGTTATTATTCTTTGAATTAAATATTTTAGACTTTCAGGCTTATGCCTCATTCTACAGAAACATTTATCAGAAAAGTCTAACTAGCAGTTATAGGGTATTTTCCCATGGATAATTAAATTGTAGGTTAATTCCAAAAGAAAATCAACCTATTTTCTTTGCATTTATAGCAAATGGAAGCACTATAATTTGGACACCAAAACTCACTTGAACCTCTAATACTGAGTAATATTTTTGTTCACCTATTGAAGGTACCACAGAGATAACCAATATCCAACTGAGATCCATCAATGAATTTTATAATTTTGATGATCACCCCAAATTTTATTTATTTTTAGAAACACATTTGAGAAAGTATAGTAATTAGTCATCCTCATTCATCTATTCATGAATATTTACATATAACACATTTTATCTAAAAAAATCATTAGCATCTATATGTTCTATTTTATCTCTAGGCACACTAAATAATCCTGGGGAATGTCAAAAACCAACATAATAAAGAATTATAGTGTAAACCAACTAATCTTAAAATTATGCTTATTTTCCTAATATGCTACTTGTTATATTTTAGCTTTGACCAACATGTAAATTTTGGTAAGAAATTTTTAAAACAAAATCTATATTGAAGCTATTTTTATTAAAACACATTTTGATTATATTAAAGATAAAGCCACTTACAGAATAAAGGTTCCAAGTACTAGAGAAGGACAATATGTTCTCCAGCTAAGCTAACAGAAATGAGAACTTTTTTGGGGATTTAGTCATGACACTGGGAGGTTGAATGACAGCTTGATGGCCTTAGGGACCAACAGTCTTGACAGAGCCTCTGATATCTGTCAATCAGGGATGAGTGGACAGTGTTAAGATCTAAAGGCCATGAGAATAAAGGAAACAAAGTAGAGAGAGCCTTGTTTCAGAAGAAGGACAAAGGTTTTTGAAACGCATCAGTAAAAGCAGCAGCAGTGGATAACTATAACAACTGCCTCATAATGAAGGCAGGAATAACCAACTAGGTTATTAAATTTTCCTAATTTGTAGAAAATCATCTACTGCCACAGGAGAAAGTTCGTGTTTAAAATTCAGCAAACAGAATTCCTAGGGAGTGAGATGTTTTTTATTTCTATGGTTGAAAGTTATCAGGCTTTTGCGTCCACTTTCAAAACAATTGTTCTTTTTCCATTTTGACATTCCACATCACTGAAAACAGTGGCTTCTACTGCAATTAAATTACAAAAGAAAAAAAATTCTCTCCACAGATCAAAGCTAAAAGAGTGTCAAAAAGAACATTTCCACATGTTCTATTATAGCTAAGTACTTGAATCCACCCTTCATTTGAAGAAATGAAATGTTTTCTCTGTTTAAAGTTTCATTAAAAATTCTATTTTATATATTTGAGTATTTATCAAATTATATAAAGTAAAATGGGCCACCAACATAATAGAGTTTAGAAATTTACACAAGCTGGAAGCACTGCCTCCACTAAAATTTTCATGGTAAAACATCACAAAAATGAGTTCTTAGAAAAATGAAATGTATGGAAAAATAATTTGCTTTTATTTACTTAGAAGCTCTGAATACGGATGGAGAATGCAAATCTTTAATTAAATCAATCATGGTTAGATTTATAAGTGATTGCCTTAAAATTTTAAAAAGAATAATTATACATCTGAAGTACTCTAAACTCATAAAGTCTAAAATAAGCTTGAAATACATATATTAACACAACAAAATCACAAAATCTTACTAAGTACAAGCATGACTTACCTCATTTATTGCACTTCACAGATATTGAGTTTTTTTACAAATTGAAGGTTTATGGCAACTCTGTCATGCAAGTCCATCAGCACCATTTTTGGTTTTTATTTATGTTTTTCTTTAATTCCAGTTAGTTAACATACTGTGTAATATTAGTACAATACAGTGATTCAACAATTCCATACATCACCTGTGATCATTACAACACTCCTTAATCCCCATCACCTATTTACTGCCCCCACCCCCAACTTCTCTGGTAACTGTAAGTTTGTTCTCTATAGTTAAGAATCTGTTTCTTGGTTTGCCTCTCTTTTTTGCTTTTGTTCATTTGTTTCTTAAATTTACATGTGAGTGGAATCATACAGTATTTGTCTTTCTCTGACTGACTTCTTTCACTTAGCATAATACTCTTTAGCTCCATCCGTGTCCTTGCAATGTCCTTGCAAATGGCAAGATTTCATTCTTCTTTCTGGCCGAGTATTATTCCATTGTACAGATCTATCACTTCTTTTTTATCCATTCATCAATTGATGGACCCATGGGCTATTTCCATAATTTGGCTATTGTAGATAATGCTGCTATAAACACCGGGGTGCATGTATCCCTTTGAATTAGTATTTTTGTATACTTTGAGTAAATACCTAGTGGTGTCTTTGCTGGATCATAGGGTAGTTCTATTTTTAACTTTTTGAAGGACTTCCACACTGTTTGCCAGAGTGGCTTCACCAATTTGCGTTCCCACCAACAGTGCCAGAGTTCCCCTTTTTCCACATCCTCACCAATACCTGTTGTTTCCTGTGTTGTTGATTTTAGCCATTCTGACTGGTGTGAGGTGATATTTCATTGTTGTTTTGGTTTGC